>NW_007246175.1:97126-218004 GCF_000164805.1 Carlito syrichta
CCCCCATAGTTTCCCAGTACCGTCAGTCATTTTCTTATAGTATTACATTGGATGTTCAAGGTCCATTATATGAGTGAGAACATGTGATATTCTGATCTTTGTTTCTGTGTGAGGTCACTCAGTATTATAGACTCTAGTTCCATCCAGGTTGCTGCGAAATTCATGATTTTGTTCTTTTTTATGGCTGCGTAGTATTCCATCGTGTATATGTACCACATTTTTTTAATCCAGTCCTCTTTTGATGGGCAGCATGGTTGTTTCCAGGTTCTTGCTATTGTGAACAATGCTGCGATAAACATACGTGTGCAGGTATCTTTTTTATAGAGTGATTTGTGTTCTTCAGGGTATATTCCCAGTAGGGGGATTGCAGGGTCATATGGAAGGTCAATTTTTAGAGCTTTTAGGAATCGCCACACTGCTTTCCACAGAGGTTGCACTAGTTTACACTTCCACCAGCAGTGTAGAAGTGTTCCCTTTTCACCACACCCTCTCCAGCAGCTGTTATTTTTTGAGTTGTTGTATATCTCAGTTTAAAGAAAACTGTATCAGACTTATTCAAATGGCTTCTTGGACATCAAATAGATCCTACAAAGCAATATTTGGTGAGTTAAGTGTAAATGAAACAGAAACATATGGAGTAAATTTCTGTAAAATTGCACATGATTTCAAAAATTAAGAAAGAACCATTCTTGGCAAAACCTAGTAGGGTTTTATCGAATCCAAAATATTTGAAAAATAAATTGAGACATTTCATAAACCAAAATTCATCTGGTTTTTCCATCTATTATGTATTTGTTATGCATAGTCCTTCAAACTGGTGCATTTCTACTTATACTGGATGGTATAGGCAGTTCAGGCACTCAGGTACAGAATCACAAATACTTAGGATATCATAAAGCAAGGTCATGTTGTGGAAAAGTTGTTATAATATATTAAACACTATTTTCAAGGAAATATTCTTTACTGAAACAATTAAAGGAGAAAGTCTATTCTAACAGCATTTGAGTTAAGTTCAAGAGCACAGAATAACTGAAATCTCTGAGAATATTCTTTAAAGTCTATCCCATCTCCATTATATATTGCCAATCTCTGGGCATATAAGTACCATTGTTACTAAAAAGGCAGTCTTCTGTATCACCTTATAAAACAAAATCACAACAAAAGTAGCTTTTTATACATATATCAATTTTTAAGGTTATCACACCAAATCTTAAAATCATTTTTAACCCACACATCTATTTATTTTCCCCATTCTCTTTTGTTTAGTCCTAGACTGTAAGCACCTAACCAGCAACTGTTAGTGTCCTTTCCACAGTCAATTTCCAAAGCCTGATGGGTCCTTTGCACCCACAAAGACGTGTTGAACAAGTACTCTTGATGTAATGCCATTTTAACATCCCTCACTTCAACTCAAGTGTCAATTCTTCAAAGAAACCTTTCCTGACCACATTATGTCCACTATCTCTCATCCTCTAGTCAATGGAGTTTTTTTTTCTTAATTTTACTTCCTAACATGGCATTATATTATACATCTCTATTTGTTTGCTGACCATTTCTCCCACTGGAACATTACTCAGTGAGGGCAGGAAATTAGTCTTGTTCATTGCTCTCTGATAATCTGGGGATAAATGATCAGAAAATACAAAACAAGCCACAGTTTGAATCAGTCATTAAGTAACCTTGGCCCCAAGGCTACAAGGGGAAATATTAAAGAAACATGTTCCATCTCCCCTGGAGCCATTTCTAAATAACCAGAAAGTAGGCTTACAAAAAGGGAAATATTGTTTATAGCTATAGGACTCACTTTATGTTTCTCCACAGATCTGCTCAGATCTGGTCATTCCAAGGGCCATGAAAACTTGCTTCCTGGTCCATTTGGAATGAGCAATACTTCATGTTTCTCCTATGATGAAGAAGCCCCCACCATGATTCCATCACATCTCGTAATGCCACTGATTTTTCTTTTCGTTGATTTTAATGGTCTTTACTAGGAGTAAAAATCTTCAGCAATGGAAGATGCAGGAGCCAGCATGTAGGTCCTACTCATCCAGAACAATAGAAACTATGACTTCCTCAGCAGCTACACAGACAGGTTAATGTTGGACAATCAAATATGGGAAATTGTGGATGGAATCACTAATCGTATTTTATCCCCTGCAACAGAATGCTCTGAGAGACAAGTTTCATATTTCCTTACTGGGAACATTCCATATATCCACATAACCAGCTGGGTTTTCTTGTGAAGTTGTGGTCTACTTGGTAACTCACAAACTTGAGTTTGTTTTTTCTTCCTTCCCACTTCTCTGCTTTTTTCATTCTTGCTTCACAAGATCAGAATGTAAACTTGGCTCTAAGATAGTCAGTCATAGAAAGCAGTCCTTTGGGATGGGATTTTGGAGTTCGATTTCCCACCTTTATGGAGGTAATATGGATGACAACTGTGGTAATAACAACTACTAAAGCTTTCACCTATTGATAATTACAATATCATACGGGTGGAAAGCAGGACATTGAGAGCCAAGTGGGCTGCTGTTCTTGATTGGTATGGGGAATATGATAATAATAAAGTTATCGTGTGGCTACTTTTGTTAGCAGTGGAAGATTTGTAACCAAAAAATGAGAGGCTTAGTTAGAGCATCAAATGACCAACCTAAATCACACTTTGAAAGCCTGAGGGTGTCTGTGGTAGTTCTAAAGTGAATTTATTTGCTTCCTTCAGACACAGGTAGGACTGTGTGAAAATCAAGCCCAGTATCTAGCAGATGTCAGAGTTATAAAAGAGACTGAAAACGCATCATAGGTCTTCTATAGTGAAATTTCAACCTGATAGAAAGTGTGGTGATTTTAGGCTGATGAGTCAGACAGTCTCCTTTTTTTTTTTTTTTTTCAATTTGAGTCTCTCTCTGTCACACAGGCTGGAGTGCAATGGCACAATCATGGCTCTCCACAGCCCTGAACTCCTGGTATTAAATGATCCTCCTACCTCAGCCTCCTGAACAGCTGGGACTATAGGCACACACCACCACACCCAGCTAATTTTTAAATTTTTGTCTCACTATATCGCCCAGGCTTGTCTTGAATTCCTGGACTCAAGTAATTCTTCTGCCTTAGCTTTTCATGGTGCTGGGATTACAAGTATGAGCCACACGCCCGGCCCCAACAAGTCAAGCAACCATGATAACTTCAGTTTTCTTGAATTCTACCAGCCAGCAAAATAAGCCCCTTCCCCACATACCAGAAGAGAAAATTCCCCTTTCCTGTAGATTGTGCAAAGGTCTCACCCGAAGCAGGAGTCTCAATATGAGCCATCTTTTTTCCCCCAGTGTTTGTCCTTGCTACCCTTATCATAACCAGGCTGGATGGCAGCACTTAATTGTCGGAGGTGAAGTAGATGTGATTATTATAACAGAGAGTAAAGCTAGTATAAGAGTGAGAATCAGAGTGTACAATCTACAGGGAGCTACAGCAATGATGTTTGGAGAAAACAGAGAAGACCAAAAAAAGTGCTGAGATGACCATTGTGTTGCTTGATTTGTTTAATAAAAAACTATCAAAGCTGAAGGATAATGTTAGCACCTGTAATGGAAATCCAAGTTTCCTTATCCTGTTTCCAGATCTGAATTAATTCACACATCTGGAGCCACTTGGTTGAAAGGGAGACTTGGTAAGTGGAATAAGCAAGTTAGCTGTTGCCCTAATTCTTCCACAAAGAGTCTCATGGTCAATTCCCAGAGCAACCATGTACTAGGGATAGGAGAATGCCCACATACTTGAGAACTGTTACATATATCTGAGCTGATGCTGATTTAATTGGACCTAAAATGCCTTTCTTGTCTTCTAGTTAGGATAAACACTTTAAAGAGATTTGAGAAGACATAGATGGAGAAAGCTTCCAAGAATGCGGGTGGGAATAGGATTGAATGCACAGAGTAACTTTTGAAACTGGAGAATAGAGTAGGTGAAGACATTAATTTTACATGTTTAGAGAATTTAGCAAAGGAAAATGAGATTGCAAGATAGAAGCTGAGAGAGGTAAAATTTTCAAAGAGAAAATGACTTGCTAATAAACATTCTGCAGCAAGATCCCCATCTTCTTCTGAGGACTAACTCCTGAATATTTCCGTTTGTAGAGCAGCAGAAGACAAGTTCTGCCCACAATTTTTCATGAAGAAAGAGGCAAGTATTCCATTTTTTTCTTTCCTCTTTCAATTGGTTGTGTGGAGGACACAGGGAAGCCTTTTTGAAAGGAAACTGGGACAGCAGGAATAGACGCATAGGGTAGAACTTTGGTCAGCAAGAGCATGGGGAGAATGGAGAGACAGGTTGGTTTGGCTCTGAGTCTCACTCTGTTCTAGCAGTATGACCTTGAAAAAGTGAATTAAAATCAGAGGGGGCCTTTGGAGTCATTAAACAAAGAAAGAACTTTGGAGACGGTTTTAGCCCTGGTTCTCTAGAAAACAAGACCGAGAGCAAAGTTTACATGCTAACACTGTATCAAATGTTGCAATCCAATGCATGAATGAGGGGTAAAGATAGCAACTTAGGGCAAAAGAGAGAAAATAAATGTAATTATGAGGTTGTACATTGCCTAGATAACCACCTTTTCCCAAGAAAATGTAGTTGTTTGTTTGGTCATATAGGAATTTTAAAAATTATTAAAATTAATAAATGAATTTCTCAAAGTTGCTATAAAAATAAGTTATTTACATTGGCCACAAACAATTAAAAAACTACCTTAATCAAGGAATAAAAGAGTATAAGTCGTATCTATTACATGGCTAGTGTAATCTACATCCTACCTATTCACAAAACCAGAGTCTTGAATATGTATTTTTTATAATCATCTCTGGATTTTCCATCATATAAAAAATGTCTCTAATAAAACTTTCAAGAACTATCCCTGGAAAAGATGGTGATGGTCAAGAATCAGATGTGATAGTTTGTAGGTCTTTGGAAAATTACCCCTGGATATTGATAGCTTTGGTTTTCAAGAAAATCGTGTATTTTCCATGTGACGCTATAAGCAGAACCATTTCAAAGTTACCTGTAGATTCTTGGTGAAACATCTCTCTGTTACATCTAAACATTCTCATCATACAACCCAAATAATGTTCTTTCTTTCTTAGTTCTTCCCAAGATAGCACCTATGTTCTGTTTGGTGTTTTTCCACCTGGGTCCCTGTCATATTTCCCATGTCTCCTTAGGACTTCACAGAGCTTTATGCAACACAAGACCTGTTGAAGTTGGAAGTCAACGTGTATATTAACAAGAGATTATGACATTAGCGTGAATATAGACACAAAGTTTTAAGTAACTTATACAAGCCTTTTGGGATTAAGCAACTCTAAAAATAACAGTTTTCCTCTCTAATTTACTATTGACAAATGTGTTTCTGAGTTCATTCTATAAGTAAGCACTAGCTGTCATGTCTTGCTTCTTCCAAGAAACTGGGACTGATTTTATTGGTAAAGTTGAACTTATTAAAAGGATTCTCCTTTAAAAGTTGGTAAATGGAAGACTTAAAATGTTTTTTCAGTTAATCAAACTTTTTCTACAGCCTAACCTGAGAGGCATGTAATGTTTTTCTAGTCAAAATACTTTAACTTTCAGAGAATCCCTCTGAATAGTGTCTAAGAATTTTGGAGTGCACACAAAAAAAAAGTATTTCGAGAGCCCTTCAAATAATGTAGACCATCAGTCACCTCCTCCACCTAGCTGTGTGTGGAAGTCTGATAGTGTATTAAACAGATGGTCATAATAAACACACTAAAGTGTTTGGAGCTGTTCAAATTTTTTCCTTGCTTTTCTTTTCTTAGCTAAATATAGTGGATCGTGAAAGTTATTTATTCAGTGAAAATGTCACATTTTGTGAGTCATTCATTCAGCAGTGTTTGGTTAATTTGATTTTGTTGGGCATTTTTATAAATCTGATATATTTACCCAGAGAACTTTTGGCACGGGCAGCGTATTAAAATCAGCAAAAAAATAACTATCTAGCCTACGATTGGGAAGACTCAATTGCATCCAGATGAGGACCAAATCCACTTCAGATTTCCAAGGCAAATAAAATTAATTGTGTCAAAAATTAATCCTTTGGAGACTTCTGGAATGTATATTTATTCCCATTCTAATTACTGTGGCATTCTAGTGACCCTATGTTGCTTTATCTGCATATTCCCCATCCTCTTGCTTGTCTTCCTTTTTGTTCATTACCCCCTTTATTTCTGATTTACATAATTTTTCTGAACCCACAATTGAAAGGGAGAATTGAGGCAAATATACAAAGAATCTGAATTAACAAAAACAAGTTTCCCAAGTTTTTACCTCATTTTGGACCAGTGTAATAACCTCCCACCTAATTTATTGAGCTTGGGAAGCCTCATGCTCTTATTTATCTGGGTGTTCCACATCAGAAAATTCTCCTGTCTTATAAGTTTTGGTGGCAGTTTTGTGTGGCAATGTTGGGTCCCATGCATGGAGAGAAAGGGTGAGAGTTAACACATGATCACTGGGAATTATGTGTAACAGAAACCTAGACGACCTGTGTGCACAGGTACCTGGGGTTACCAGTGAGAATGTGTCACAGCTGTGAATGTCTCTCCTCCGATGTGACTTGGGATGAAAGATTCAGAAAGCACTAGGTTAAATCCTCAATTGATGCCTGTCTTGTACATTGGTCATAGAATAAGATTTGTTCCACCTCCTTCTCCCTGCTTATACTCGTCCTCCCCCACACTCTGTCTCCAATTCCCTTCTCCTTATATATTGTAAACTTTAGCTCAAGACTTGCCCCCTCAATAACTCATCTTTGATCAATATCACACTTTCCAATGACCCCATTCACACAGTTTGCCCCAGCTGTTTTCAGGCAATAGTGGGGTACCACAAAAAAGTAAGAATTTGGGCCTTTTTAGCGTATTGTTTACAAAGCAGCAAATTATATACATGTTATAGATTGAGTGCTTGTCCCTACTCCCTATGTCCCAATTCATATGTTAAAACTCTATTACCTAAGATGATGATTTTAGAGGATAGAGTCTCTGGGAAGATAAGGAGAATCAGAAGAGGTCATGAGCTCCTTATGAGTGAGATTAACGTCCTGAGAGTCCCGAGATCTTCCTGTCCCCACCACATGAGGACACAGAAAACTGACATCTTTGGACCAGGAAGTAAAACCACATCAGACACTGAATCTATTGGCACCTTAATCTTGTATTTCCCAACCTTCAGACCTGAGAGAAATCAATGTTTATTAGTTAAGCCACCCAACTTATGGTTGTATGCTATAGCAGCCCAAGCTGACTAAAAAGATACCGTAATGGGTTGAAAGGCAGTCTTTTAAAAGATATGCCAATGCCCAAACCCCAGAATCTGTAAATGTGACCTTATTTAGAAAAAGCAACGTTGCAGATTTAAGTAAGTTAGAGATCTCAGAATGAGATCATCCTGGGTTCTCTGGGTGGGTCCTCAATCCAGTTGCAAATGTTCTTTCTTATGAGACACAAGAGAATACATGCCCACATGAAGATAGGAGTAGGGATTGGAGTGATGAAACCACAGGCTGGGGAATGCTTACAGCCACCAGAAAGTAAGAGGTAGGGAAGGATCAACCCTTAGAGACTTTGGAAAGGGTGTGGCCCTGCTTATTCCTTCATTTCAGATTTCTGACCTCCAGAACTGTAAGAGAATAAATTAATGTCATTTTAAGCTGCCCGGTTTGTGGCAATTTGATAGTAGTTCTAGGAACCTAATACATGTACCAAGGAGGAAACAGCATATCATTGTTCCACAGGTGTTGCATTACTCAAGAAACAACAAGAAACCTCTTTTTCTTTTAACATTCCTGTTTTAAAAGTCACTAACAGGACTGATATCTACACAGGGGTTACACTGGCTGCTGGACATTCTGATTTGTTGAGAAGCATTTCTGAATGGTCAGTGATTTGTTCATATTGTTCATGTTTCAAATACCACCTCAAGCATTTCTGCATCCAATATTCCACACAGCATCTCATGCATCATGGACATTTAATAATGTTGCATGAAGTCAATGAATGAACTAGTCTAAGAGTCATTCTAGAAAACAGGTAACGATTCGTTCATCATAATTGACTTTTGACCAAGTGCATTATCTCTGAAGTGGACTTTATTTCTGACTTTGGCTATTCTCCAAATTAAACCCAAGGGCAAATAATGAGTATATTTAGTGAATGTGAAACAAGCGTTAAGGACAATTGACAAAAAAAAAAAGTTCTAGAAATGAGTTGAGACATGGAGTATCTCTGAAGAAGCCCTAGTCTTCTTGGGGGGACCCTGGAAGAATAATACCTTTCAGGATAAATAAACCCCAGTTTATCTGTTTGGTAAATCAGGCCATAGTATCAATACTATAAAGATAGTTATATTATTTAGACTTGCATTGTGTTTTTAATCCTTATGCATGAGTTTTCACTTCTAGACACTTCTGCAGACATTCATGTCTTCTAACATTTTCAGAATTCTCCATAAGTTAAGAATACAATAAAATCACAATATTCATATATTTAAAAATTGATTTTTAAATGTTTCTTTATCTTTTTAATATCAACTTAATAAATTTAGACAAAAGTTATTTTGTTTTTCTTCAATCAAACCAATTCTTTATTTGAAAATGGATATTTTTTTTTTTACCAGTTGAATGAACTCAGGAAGCTATTTAAAAATAATGACTATGAATTATTTTTTATCAGAGTAAAAATGTAGACAAAAGTTATATATCTGATCAATTCTTTCAATTTATTTTGAAATTTATTATTTTAGCCACTTTTATTTATTATAGCGCATGTTCTTTTTAGCACCAAGAATTAAGCATATGCCTTATATGAATATCTTGAAGAAATATACTGCATTAAAAAAATTCTGTTAGATACAAATATGCTAGTTTATACAATGCCAATCACAAAAGACTAAATTAAAGGAGGTTTTTTTTGAGTTGAAGTCTCACTCTCTTGCCCAGGCTGGAATGCAGTGGTACACTCATGGCCACCGTAGCCTTGACCTGCTGGACTCAGGCGATCATTCCGCTTTGGCCTTCCAAGTAGCTGGAATTACAGGTGTGTGCCACCACGCGCAGCTAGTTTTTTTTTTTTATTTATTGTAGAGACAAGATCTTGCCAAGTTGCCCAGGCTGGTCTTGAACCCATGAGCTCAGGCAATCCTCTTGCCTCCACCTCCTAAAGTGCCGGGATTATAGGCATGAACCACTGCGCCCTGCGAAATTAAAATGTATATAGCTTGACTCCATACCCTCAAAAGGAACCCAAAAACTGTCTCCATACAATGCCAAATAACTGGGAGAAAAAGCATCTGAAATTAAAATAATTTAATATCACAGCTCTGAACAAGTATTTGTGTTGTTATGTACTCCAGACATATATTGTTAGACCAAATTTTTCTAATTTTATTCAAATGTTAGATATATGTTTAGCATCATGTAGACAGACTTGCTCTATTCCTTGAGGATTTCAGGCATTAATCAGGGACTTGATGCTTTTTTTTTGCACAGTCAACTCTGCAGGACCCAGTGCTAGTTTGTGAAAGTATTCTTACACTGCGTTAGACACTAAGGTGTCTTCCTAATCTAAGATTCTATGATTTCAGATGAGCATAAAGCAAAATGTTCAAAATAAGTTAAAGTAGAATTTCCTTAAATGAACATTTATGGAGCATCTGTCTACTTCGTGCCAGACTTGATGTTAGTGCTCTTGTTACATTACCTCATTATAGGGGGGTGCTGTGAGAACCGCCCAGATCTCCTTTCAGGACAGACGTGCTTGTTGGCAGCTACTTCCTTCTCCAGGAATTGAACTTAACCAAAGGGACTACCCCACCTACTTCTTCTTCTTAGAGGAGTCCCCATCCAATACGACAAAGACCTGCCTTCTTTGCCTCAATTTGGGATAACTCCAAAGACCAACCCAGATCTTGCAGAGCTGCTTTTTGTGGGATCAGCTGGGGCATTTCTTGCCCCTCAGTTTAATGCCTCCCTCTGTTCCTTGCCCTTCTCTTTGAAGTATTGTTGCTGGTGCACACCCGATCAGCCTTCTGTACACAAGCTTCCCTCTCAACAACTTTTCCAGAGAATCTGATCTAAGAACCTCATTTAATATTAAGCATCACATTTAGTGTCTTATGGCAAATAAATCACTTTTTTAAATGGTTGAGACGAAGTTAATACTTCAGCAGGGAAAAGCTTTTCAGGGAGAATTTGCAAAAAAGCTTACTAGGCAGTGAAATGCAGTTGTTAAGTAGCAACGTCCTAAGCATGTGTACATTTGGCTTTCTAGAAAGTGCCCTAGTGCCAGACGGTCCCCCATGGGGCTCCAATGCAGTTTGAAATGAATGCTTTCATGATCTCCTAGTATACGTATGGCAGCAAGAGGCAGAAGAACTCAGCTCTGCTGCTGGTGCTCCCACTGATCTACCCCGTGGTTTGTAGCTTCAGTTTGTTGTGTTTTTGTTGTTATTTGCATCTATGTAATCTAGAACAACACTGTTCAGTAAAACTCTTACAGTGGTGGAAATGTTTTACATCCTGTGCTGTGCAACTCAACAACACCAAGCCACTTGAGATGTGGTGAATGTACTTGAGAAACTCAATGTTATATTTCATTTAATTTTTATTAATTTATATTGAAGAGTAAATAGCCCCGTATGTGGCCACTGTATTGGGTGGTCTGGATTTTAGGTGCTAAAATTCTGTGTTGCTATTATTCCAAGAAGTTTGGAGACTGCCGTTAGTACCAATAGCTATGAAATTTTGTGGCTTTGTTACAGGTAAATGCTTACTGTTATTCACTCTTGATTTGTCTTTGCTAACAATTAAACCTGCCTATGGTCTAAAACAGAAGTTGGAAAACTTTGGTCCACAGTCCAAATCCAGCCTGCTGGAAGTTTTTATGAAAAAGGAAAAAACAACAGTGGGTATTGGAACTCAGCATGCCCACTTGTTTAGGCATTGTCTGTGCCTGCTTTCATGGCAAGACTGAGTGGTTGTAACAGAGACTGCAGGACTAGAAAAGCTAAGAATACTACTATATCTGGTCTCTATAGAAAAAAAATTGCCTATCCCTGATTTAGAATACAGAAAAGTTACTCTTTCATTATATGTGATAATAATCAAATGTTTATTCTTTCTGTAACTTTTACTCTATTCTAGAGTAGATAAAGCTTTTGTGTCAGAATGTTTGGTGTCTTTTTTTTTCTTATTTTGACACCAACTAAATGTCATTGGCTACCTATGCTACCTATGTTAGAACTACTTCTTGCTTTATTTCAAATCTTGACAAACTAATGATCTGTCTTGGTCAGTGCATGTTTCAATAAGTTTATTATACACTGCACTGGCCCGATTCAAAACGCTTCCAGGAGACTTTGCAATCCTTCCAGGTGAATTTTATCTTTTTTTTTTTTTTTAAGAGTAGCAAATTCAGTTCAATGTTGTGTTACCATGATATCGATTTTCCTAATTCTTTGGGATGGATTCATTCACAGAGCAAACTATGCAAACTGTTGCTCAAAGAGCAAATAGGACTTCAATTTCCCATTATTGGCCAGGTTGGAGTTTGCATAAGAACTTCTACTATACCTTTGGATGCTTTTATTTACCTATCCAGGAATCTGCATGCTTTTAAAGTCTTAATGTCTGGTGACTACTTCAAGGAGGAGTATCAGTGATGATTTACATCAGTATAATCAGCAAGCTAAAATATGACATTTATTTTGTTTTAATAGTAGGGTAATATCTGTACTAACATGTTGGTTTCACTTTTGTGGCTACAATTTCTGTTTGTTATTTAAAGAACATTGAAAAATCAGTAATAAGCCTTTGGAACAAATGAGTCAGGATGCATGCAGTTGAGTTTTCTGTTGTACTTAACAAGCATGGCCTGATCCTAATGGAAACATTAGCCTCTAGCAAAAGCAGAGAGAAGACCAGGTACAAGGGATCAGATAATTGACAACACAGACAGTCCTCTTGTTCACTGATGGTAAGTGTTTTATTACCTTTAACCTATTGTCATAATTCTTGGTCACACTGTTGTTTTTTCCTATTTAGAAAGTTTGGGCTTTTCTTCTTAAAATCGGTTCTCTATATCTGGTCTAAAGCAAATTTTGCAAAGTGATATTGAAATTATGATCTCTTTGGCTTTCACAAGGACTCTATGCTGTAACAGAACTCTGGTCTTCGACATCACAATTATAGCTTAAACCAAATCTGGTTATGTCTCATTGAAAGCTATAAATATTATGAAGCATAAATATAATTCTGATTGTATCTCCAAGGCTGTTAGGTATTTGCTAAGTGACTATTTTGTATACTGAACTACTATATCAAAATAATCCGGAGTGAGGCTGAAACCTGGGAATGTGAGCACAGGTTTTGTTGTTTCTGTAATATCTATATAATTAGGCTGCATTGCACATATCCTGGTGCCTGGTAACTGGTGACAATCTGCCTAACTTTTTTGAAGGCTCTTTAAAAGTAGATATGTCTGGAATTTTATAAAAATATGAATTCTTATGCTATTCTTATTTCTCATTTTCTATCAACATAGCTATGATCATACCTTTCAGTGGAAAATCTATTTTATCTCTGGAGACCCTCTGCAATTCTTCTATGAAAATACTTTAACTTTAACTCTATATGAGAGAACAAAGTTTTACTTTTCAAACTACTAAACAGAAACATTTTTTAAAAGTATGGATTAGTTAAACTGGAAACAATCCTATGTCTTTATATTCTCAAATAAGCAGTAGTACCTAATACTTTCTGAAACTATTGAATCAACATAGAAGTTGACCAATAATACATTTTTCCAAGTGTTCTCCTGGCACTTTGTCCATAACACTAGCATGGAGATTACCACTTGTACTCTGCTTAATTTACTGAGATCTGGAAGCTTTTAAGTGGTGGGCAGGACTAAAAGACCATTCTGTCCACTTCAGCTGGTGGGGCACTGACTACAGAGCTATCTCTTTGATTGGTGATGAGCTTCCTCTGAGAAAGGACCCTTAAAGACAGTTGGTTACCTGACTAAAGTCACTAGAAAAAGTACTCTTTTTTTTTTTTTTGAGTTGGAGTCTCACTTCGTCACCCAAACTGGAGTGCAGTGGCCGCTCCCGGCCACCGCAGCCTCGACCTGCTGGGCTCCGGCGATCCTTTGGCCTCCGCGCTACAATGCCCGGCTGATTTTTTGATTTGTTGTAGAGATGAGGTCTCACCAAGTTGCCCAGGCAGGTTTCGAACCCTCAGGCTCAGGCAATCCACTCACCTCAGCCTCCCAAGGCGTGGGATTACGGGCTGAGCCACCGAGCCCGGCTAGAAAAAGTACTCTTTAGCACACAATCTTTTAAAGAAGCAATGTTTAAGAAATGTTTGTTTTTTCTATGTAATACATAATTATTGAAGAAAATTTAGAAAATATATGTCTGTAGAATAAAAAAATATTATCCATAATCCCATGCATTAGAGGCAATTAATGTTGACCTTTGGAATGATGCTACATAAATTATTTTGCTTACATGTGAATTCAAAGCATAAACTGGCTTATTTCTGGAACATCTGAAGCTTCATTTTAAAGAATTCTCTTTTTTAAAAATTTTGAAATATGTAGTGGACAAATAAAAATTGTATATATTCAAGGTATACAAAGTGATGATTTGATACATGTGTACATTGTATAATAATTACCACAATCAAATTAATTAACACACCCATCACCGTTCATAGTTATTGTTTGTGCATGTGTGTATTTGTGTGGTGAAGACAAGACCTACTCTTTCAGCAAAGTGTAAGTAAAACAATACAGTATTGTTAACTATAGTCACACTGCTGTACATTAGATCCCCATAATGCATTCATCTTATAACTGAAAGTGTATATTTTTTGATCAACATTTTTCCGTTTCCTCAACCCCCCAACCCTTTACAATTACTGCTCTACTATTTTAGATTCTGCATATAACTGAGATCATGCAGATGTGTCTTTCTGTGTTTGACTTATTTTACTTAGCATAACATCCTCCAGGTTCACTTACATTGTGGCAAATGGCAGAATTTCCTTTTTTTAATGACTGAATAATATTCCATTGTGTGTCCATGTATATATGTCTGTGTGTGTGTGGATATCACATTTTCTTTATCCAATCATCTACTGATAGACACAGGTTTCCCTATCTTGCCTATTGTGACTAGTGCTTCAATGAATATGGGGGGTTGATATCTCTTTGAGATACTAATTTCATTTCCCTTGGATATTTACTCAGAAATGAATTGCTGAATCATATGGTAGTTCTATTTTTAATTTTATGAGAAAACACTATACTATTTTTCATGATGGCCTTATCAGTTACAGTTACAAACATACTCTGTCTTTGTCAGTCTCAGCTGCTGTGATTTGACCGTGCAGAGGCATCTTATTGAGGACTTAGGTGACCAACTTCCTTCTGGCTTACTATTTATCTTCCCTTCCTCTTTGCTTGATTTGTAAGACATATACTCCTGATGCTGCAGTGGCTTTTCCTTCTTATAATTTTGCTTTCAATATTTCAGTTTTCATTTTTCTTCATGTTTCTATCTTAGTTACACACACTCCTTCTGCCCTGATTTCTTTACAGTCTTTGTGAAGGTAGTGCTGCAGGACAGTGAGGCCACTATGCATCCATCTACCTTCTCTTGAAATACACCGAATTGACCCTTTGTCTCTGCTTGATCTTCCAAAAACTGCAGGCCTGGAGCAGGTCCTTTGGACCCCTGTAGAGTTGTCTTCACTGAACTGGACTTTAGCACCATGACATCACGAAATTGGGCACTACAAACCAAAAGAGATCAATGAAATTTATGATTGCATTGATGGCAGTGATGTATTATCTTTGAGTCTCCTAGCACTCAATACAATTAATTATGGATTTGAAGTTATTCAGTGCATCCCTAAAATGTACATTAAATTTTGTCTGTGGAGAGACACAAAAGCAAACATACCCAAAATAAACATAACTAAATATTTCAGAATTCCCACAATCACTAAGATGATTTAATTTCAAATATTTCCCCAAATCTTTTAACTACAAATTCATATATTTCTCCTAAAATAAACTATAATACTCCAGTGTTTCAAGAAAATCGCAAACATTCCAAGAAAACAATGCATTGAAATCCTTGGGAAAAGCCTAGGTTTAAGCCCATAATGATTGCACAAAGTTCAGGAATCAGGGGAAAGTTGGTTATGTCTGGGGTTGCTGATAAAGCAAAAGATGAGATTGACCAAGTGGAGAGAAGACAGATTCTTCAGTGGCAGCTGCTACCTCAAGGCACTAGAAAGTCACCGGTAGGCAACACAATTGTTATTGGCATTTTCTGATCTGAGGTGGGATAGCAGAAGAAAGACATTGATGAGGCTAATGTTTCCAAGAGACCAATTAAGAAAGAGTATTTAGTTGAGTTTGGATGGGAGAGGAGGACATAAAAATCCTGGAGTTCCTGTTCCAGATGTTCAAGGATGACTGCCTGGGCTAGGATAATAAAAATGAGAACAGGAATCATGATATCTTCAAGGATAACATGACTAATCTTGAGGAGGAATAGAGATGAAAAAGGGCAGAAAAGTAGAAGAGTTTCCATGGTTTTGCTTTCAAAGGACTGAAACTTTGTTGGTGCCAGTGATTCCACATAGGAGAGACCTTCTGTTGAGTGGGAAGGATGTACAAGATCATGTGACAGAATGTGAATAATGAACAACTAAAGTTAGGAAAGAGAGAGAGAGAAAAGCCAGGGCCAAGATCAAGCTTGAGAATGTTCTCTGTTGGTGATGAGTGGGGGAAGAAAAAAAGGGTAAATCCATTATGTTCAACAAGTACTTTATCAAACCTTAATTACATCAGGCATTATGTTTTCTGTTGTGTAAATAAAGGTAGGACCCAGTGACTATTTTCAAATATCTCATAACTTATCAAGAAAGAACAAGCACATATTATGTACAATGATGGCACCCGATGAATTGCATTTCCTAGTATTTATGCTCTGACGGAGTGTTCTCCACATTGGATCTGGGATAGCCCTGAAACTCACTTTGACCAACAGATTGTAGTGAAAGCGATGCATGAAATTTCCAAGGCTAGACCTTAAGAGATGTTCAGCTTTATATTTTGCCACTTAAACACATCCTTTTGAAGTTCAGCCTCTGTGTTATGAGAAGCCCACGTTTCATGGAGGATGATTTGACTTCCTCATGTGAGCTTTCAGATGAAAGCAAGCACCACCTGCCAGTCTTCTGAGTGAGCCATCTGGGATATCCCAGCACAATCAAGCTCTTAACTTTCTATAGTCCCTGCCAACAACTGGTAGAACCATAATGCTGAGTTCTGTAAAGAACCATGAGATCATTAAATTGTTGCTGTTTAAGCCACTAAGTTTTGGAGTGCTGGTTACGTAGTTATAGGTAAGTGAAACTAATATAATTTGATGCAGCTGGCTCTATAGAAAAAAACAGTAAGAAGCGACTCATTAATTACTCAAGATAGAATCAAAGACATTTAGAATATGTGGTAACACTGAAGACTGGCTTAAAGAAAACTCAGATGTTTGCTAGAGAGACAGAATGGAAAGGTTTTCAGAAAATGGTAGCGGTAAAAGAAAAATAAAAAATAAAGTACCTGTGGGAAACTTCATAGGGTAAAAGGCACGTGTATAGGAAGGGTGAAAAAGAGTTGACTTTAGAAAGGCTGTTAATTCCAATTTTCTGAAAGCAGTATACATAATAGATCTGAAATTTATACTTTAGGTAATGGAGTAATAGAAAAGTCATTAGATAGACTATAGTGGAAGTAATATATTACATGTACATATATTCAACAAGTGTTTATTGAATACTACTATCTAACTAGTGTTGTAGATACTGAGGATACATAAATAATAATTACAAACAGGCATGACTTATGACTTCACCAAGCTTGCTATGTAGTCAGAGGGACATACAAAGATCAATAATTATGAAAGTAATAAAAAATTACACATGGTGATATATGCTATGTCAAAAAGGAAATTATGCTGTGGGATAACATAGAGATGAATTAATCTTGAATAAAATAATTTTATTAACTAAAATAGACAACACGCTAGGAGGTCCATGTGTGGAGAGGAACAATAATGAACTTTGGTTTGTGAGTGTTTAGTTCGAGGTACTTCTAGTTGGAAATACAGTCCTAAAACTCAAAAGGGAAATGGTGTTGGATTACATATTTAGAAATTAACAACATAGGTAAAAGTTGAATCTGCAAAAGTAAATATAGACAGCTATAGAATAAAGTAACTGAGGTGGAAACCTTGGAGTTTCTTCCACTTGATATAGGAGTGTGAGCCAGGAAGAAGTAATCAGTGAGGCAGAAGACTCAGATTTTTTTTTAAATAAAGAGCAAGGGAATATATTCAGGAAGGAAGAATTATTCATGCATATCAAATTTGACAATTAAAGTTTTCCAACATGTTATCTTTTCTTTATTCGTTTATAGGAATTCTTTTTATATCCTAGTCACATAGGAATTTCAAATACCTCCTCCCATTCCATGGAGTGAATTTTTACTCTCTGAACAACGTCTGTGTACCAGCTATAAAGACAGTTTCAACAAATTTCAAAGAATTAAAACCATTCAGAGTGTTTTGTGATTGGTGGAATTAAGCTGGGAATAAAAAATAACAAAATTAAATGAAACTTCTAAATAATCCATGATCAAAAAAGAAACATGAAGAAAATAATAGTTTAAAATAAATGATAATAAAAATACAATATTTCAAGAGGAAATACAGCTAGAACAATACTTATAAATCCATGGCCTTAAAATAGCTATGTATTAAAAATGAAGCAAGACTAAAAATAAATTATCTATACTTCTGTATCAATAATCTAAAAACATACAAGCAGACAAACCAATTTGAAGCTGAAAAAAGAATGGAAATAATCATTAGTTAATGTATCAATAAAATAAAAAATAGGAAAAATCAAGAAAATCCCTAACCAAATTGATTCTTAAAATAAAATTAATAAAATTGGTCAATCCTAGCAAAACTACTTTAAAAATACACAAATTACCAGTACCAGCAAAAAAAAAGATGAAATCAATACAGATCCTATAAATATTAAAAGTAACATTTAAGAGTAGTATAAACAATTTTACACCAATACACCTGACAATTTGGATAAAATGGAAAACAAATTTCTCTAAAAATACAACATATAAAAACTGATAAAAGAAAATCTGTGTAGTTCAATATCTATTAAAAAAATTGAATCTATTATTGAAAATTTCCTTCCCACACACATGATAAAAGGCTTAGTTTGCTTCTTTAATAAATTCCTTCAAATTTTTAAAAAAGAAATAATC
This sequence comes from Carlito syrichta, assembly GCF_000164805.1. Taxonomy (NCBI): domain Eukaryota; kingdom Metazoa; phylum Chordata; class Mammalia; order Primates; family Tarsiidae; genus Carlito; species Carlito syrichta. The sequence goes on from NW_007246175.1 coordinate 115,543, forward strand.
AGCACTTTGGGAGGCTGAGGTGAGGGGATCGCCTGAGCCCGCGGGTTCAAGACCAGCCCAGGCAACTTGGCGAGACCTCATCTCTACAATAAAAAAAAAAAATTAGCCGGGCGCGGTAGCTCGGTGCCTATAGTTACAGTTACTTGGAAGGCTGAGGCGAAAGGATCGCTAGAGCCCAGCTGGTTGACACTGGGGTGGCCATAAGCCTGCCACTGCACTCCAGCCTGGGCGATGAAGTGAAACTCCAACTCAAAAAAGAAATAATAACAAAATTATAGAACCCTCTTAAGAGAATAGAAAAAAAGAGATCACTTCTTAAGTTTTTTTTAAGGACAACACAATCTTGTTTCTAAAACCTAAAAAAAGTCACTAAAAATTATGAAAATTACAGTCACTAATATAAATGCCCAAACCCTAAACAACATATTAACAAATCAAATTCACAAGTGTATAACAAGAATAATACACAAAACTACATGGTGATTGTAGGAATGCAAGGGAAATTTATTACTCAAAAATTAATTAATGTCATTTACCACATTAACTTTTAAAAATATTTTTAGGCTGGGCATGGTGGCTCAAGCCTGTAATCCCAGCACTTTGGGAGACTGAGGCAAGATTACCTGAGCCCAGAGATTTGAGGCCAATCTGGGCAACTTGGTGAGACCTCATCTCTACAACAAATCAAAAAATATAAGCCAGGTGTTGTAGCATGTGCCTGTGGTTCCAGGTACTTGGAAGCCTGAGGCAGATAGGTCGCCTGAGCCCAGCAGTTCGAGGCTGAGGTGGCCGTGAGTGTGCCACTGCACTCCAACCCAGGAAACAGAGTGAGACTCCAACTCAAAAAAAAAGAAAGAATAAAGAAATATTTTTTAATTATCTTAATAGATGAAGAAAAAAATTGATAAAATTTAATAATACTTTGTGACATAAACCTTTTAGCAAACAAGGAATTGAGGAAAACTAAAAATAAATAGCATTTATTTAAATATTTTACAGCAAATGTAAACTTAATCATAATGAAATTAGGAATGAGACCACTTCTAGTAAATGTTTTATAAGATATCTCTGTCTGTGTAACAAGACTAGAAAAAGAAATGGAAGGCATAAGAATTAAATTTATTCAGAGACATTGTTGTATACATAGAGAATCTAAAATAATCTATAGCTTAACTATTAAAATTGATAAGTAAGTCCATCAAAGTCATTAAAGACAAACTGAATATGAAAAAATACAAAAAAAGAAAAAGTTTATTATAGCACAAAAAATTAGATACCAAAGAATAAACCTAAAGATATACAAGATCTGTACACTAAAAACTGGAATAGTTCTTGACATAAATGGATTAAAGGTCAGTATTGTAAAAATGTCAATTCTCTAAAAAATACAATGTCAAAAATCTAAGAAATGTCATAAAAATTGATAAGTTGATTCTAAAATATATATGTCAATGAAAATAATTAATAATATTTAAGGCAATTTGGTAGAATAAGGCTAGAAGACTTACACTAGCAGTTATTAAGACCTATAATCAAGCTATAGTAATTCAGACAGAGCTTTTGGCACAAGAATAGGTCAATGGAACAGAATAGAGAATTCACAAACAGATCTACACATAAATATTTACTTACTAAGTGATCTTTTTTAGAAAATGATCCAAAATTGAGAGGATTATGATTAACCACTCTTTGAATATTCAAAAAGTGATTAAAATGTAAATGTTGTATGGATACATTTTATGGATATAAATTATATTTCAGTAAAATTGTTAAAAACAAACAAACAAAAACCTTAGGGGAATTTCTAATCCATAGACCAGAGAGGTATAACTAAGGCAGAGTGGTTCTACCAAGGCAGACTTCCTAGATGAGAACATAGATCTGAGAGTCTATGAAGACCACATAAAAGTTTGATGGACAGAGTCCGAGAGATGAAAGTCCAAAAATCTGCAAAGAGTATCCTTGAGTATTCAGTAGAGTATTGACCAGTGCAGGCCACAGAAAGAACTGCATAAAAAGACTAGAGGAAACAGTAGCTGAACACACAGGGACAGAAGTAACACAACCTCTTTCCACTAACAAGACTGGAGACCTTTTGATTCACAAGACATTGAGTACTCAGAAGGAGCTTGTCTCAGAAATGGGGGGGGGGGGGGAATAACCCCAGAGTAAATGCTGATTTGGTTTCTTTTTTTTTTCTCTTTTTTTCTTTTTTTTGAGTTGGAGTCTCACTCTGTCGCCCAGACTGGAATGCAGTGACCGCTCCCGGTCACCGCAGCCTCCACCTGCTGGGCTCCAGCGATCCTTCCGCCTCAGCCTTCCAAGTAGCTGGAACTACAGGCATGCGCTACCACACTCAGCTGATTTTTGATTTATTGTAGAGATGAGGTCTCACCAAGTTGCCCAGGTGGGTCTCGAACCCGCGGGCTCAGGCAATCCACTCACCTCAGCCTCCCAAAGGCGCGGGATTACAGGCTAAGCCACCGAGCCCGGCTATAAACAAGATTCTAAATGTTTAAACTATTTCTGAATTACTTAAATGCATCATAAATCAAAGCTCAAAAACAATGTTCTTTGACTCATAAAAGTTTCTAATGCTGATGAAGTACAATTTGTCTGTTTTTTTTTTCCCTGTTGTTCTTGCTTTTGGTGTCATATCTAAAAATCCATTTGCCAAATCCAAGGTCATGAAGATTTACTTCTATGTATATTTTTAAAACAGTTTTATGGTTTAAATCAAGATTGACTCCTTTTTTTTTTTTTGAGTTGGAGACTCACTCCTTCGCCCAGGCTGGAGTGCAGTGGCACGCACACTCACCGCCACCCCAACGTCCACTTTCTGGGCTCCAGCAATCCTTCCACCTCAGCCTTCTGAGTGGTCGGAATTACAGACGTGCACTACCATTCCTGGCTATTTTTATTTTATGGTAGAGATGAGGTCTCGCCAAGTTGCCCAGGCTGATCTTGAACCTATGGGCTTAGGCAATCCACTTGCCTCTGCCTCCCAAAGTGCTGGGATTACAGGCTGAGCCACTGAGCCCAGCTGACTTATTTTTTAAAGTTAGTTTTTGTATATGATATAAAGTAGGAATTCAACTTTATTATTTTGTATCTAGATATCAAGTTGTTTCAGCATTATTTGTTGTAAAAACTATTTTTTCCTATTGAATAATATTGGTACTTGTATGGAAAATCAATTGCCCCTGGATGTATGGATTTCTTTCTGGACTCTAAATTTTATTCCATTAGTTTATATGTCTGTCTCTGTGCCAATATCACATCATTTTAATAACTGTAGCTTTATAGTAAGTTTTGAAACCAGAAAGTGTTAATCTTCCAACTTTGCTTTTTGTCAATATTGTTTTGCCTATTTGGAACCCTTGCAACTTTATATGAACTTGAGGATTAGCTTTTTCATTTCCCAAAAAAATGCCCTTTTGAGTTTTGAAAATGATTGTATTAAATCTGTAGAACACTTGGGTACCAATGTCATCTTAGCAACTTGTCTTCTCATCCATAAATATGGAATATCTCTCCATTTGTTTAGGTCTTCATAAATTTTTTTTAGCAATATTGTATAGCTTTTAGTGTATAAGTCTTACACCTCCTTTATTAAATTTATTCCAAGGCATCTTATTCTTTTAGATGTTATTGTAAATGGAATTGTTTTGTTAATTTTCTTTTTTTTTATTGTCCATTGTTAATGTCTATAAATTCAACTATTTTTTTTCTGTGCCAATCCTGTACCTAATTTTGCTGAATTCATTTATTATTTCTAATAGTTTCTTTCTGGATTCTTCAGAATTTTCTGTATAACATCAAAAGCACAATCCATAAAAGAAAAATTTGACAATTTAAGCTTCCTTATAGTTAAGAAATTCTGTTATTTAAAAGTCTCTGTTAAGGAAATGAAAAAACATGGAGTGATCACTTGCAAACATTTCATCTGAGGAGACTTATTTTCAGAATATATAAAGAACTTTCTATAATCAGTATTAAGAACAAAAAAGTCCAATAAAAAATGTGTAACAGGTTTGAACAGACATTCCACCAAAGAAAATATATGGGTGTCAAATAAGCACATGAAAAGAGGCTCAACATCATTAGTTTTTTTGAGAAATGCAGATTAAAACCACAGTGATATACCACTACACACCCACGGACAGGGCTAAAATGAAAGACTACTAATCACACCAGTGTTGACAAGAATGTGGAAGACTTGGGGCTTTCAAATACAGCTTATAGAAATGTACAATGATATAACCACTTTGGATATTAGTTTGGCAGTTTCTGAAAAACAAGCAAGCAAGCAAACAAACAACAAAAGCTCTATCATACTAGGCCTGACAATTAAGTTCACAAACTCATCATAGACAAAGTGCTACATACCTCATTGTTGACTGTCACTATGGTTACCTTCGAAGCACTTCCCTTGGGAAGCTATGCACTGATGCTAGCACCTAGTCCACACATTAAAGCAATTTTGGAATTCTTTTTCTGGAATGGCCATCGGAGCCTTTGTCGTATTACCTTTTAGGTCTTGAATGTCATCAAATGCCTCCCTTTCAATATTTCCTTTATCATCAGGTAAATAAAAAAGTCACTGGGGACCAGATCAAGTAAGTAGGAAGGGTGTTCTGATACAGTTATTTGTACACTGCTGCCAACATAAGTGCATGATGTACAGTTCGCAAACTTGTCAGACCTCAACAAATAACAGCTTACAGCTCTGATTGCCATTCCAGAAAAAGAGTTTCAAAATTGCTTTGATGGGTGAACTAGCCACTGGCATCAGTGCTAGTTTCCCAAGGGGAGTACTTCAAAGGTGACCATAGTGGTAGTCAGCAATAAGGTACGTAGCACTTTATCTAGGATGGTTTATGAATCTATTTGTCAGACCTCATATGACATATGACTCAGCCATTCTACTCCCTGATCCTTAACCAAGAGAAATAAATGCATATGTCCAGGCAAAGACATGTACATATATGTTTATAGCAGCATTATTTGTAATAGCAAAAACCTGGAAACAACTCAAATGTCCATCAACAGGTGAATATATAAACAAATTGTGGTACATTTCTACAATGGGATGCTACTTGAATAAAAATAACTCAATTATTGATAAAAACACACAGGTGAATCTCAAAATATTCATGTACTGTGAAAAAAGCAAGAGAAAATAGAGCAAAGACTATTATTCCATTTATATTAAATTATAGTAAATGCAAACTGATTTATAGTGACACAAAGGAGATCAATGGTTACCTGAGGAGAGAGCCTCAACAAAGAGATTGTAGAGGGCACCAGAAAACTTTTAAGGATGACAAATATGTTTATTATCATGGTTGTATTTTAAAACTCATCCAGTTATACAGTTCAAATACATTCAGTTTATTTTATGTAAATTGCATCTCAATAAAGCTTTTTGTATATAAACAAATGCTGCGTAAAGAAGAGAACTATAAAAAGCAACACAAATATTTGCAAACAACACTTGCAGATGCCAACACCAATTGCAAATATGGACAAAGAGAGATGAAAAAGAGCTTAAACTATTTGTAATATGAGAAACAATAAATTACTGTTTGAATTCAAAAGAAAAGAAAGAATGTGCTTTTTACTTATGGAAATTCTCATATTTTCTTGAAACACAAGTAACAAGATTGGATATTAGTGGCATTTATTTGAGCTAACAAAAACTAGAGGAAAATAAAAAATTAAAGTTAAGAGTAAAATGGATGGAGGTAGGAAAACAAATGACAATAAAAGTGGTGATACATTAAAAAAATATAAAAATGTCTTAGAAAAGCCACCACTTGATGAGAAATTAGCAAGAAAAAAACCAAACCAAATAACCCTCAGAAATTGACTTAAGCAAGTTGTAGGTTCCTGTTCACTGTACTATTGGCATCATCTGGGGAAAAATCATGATATAGCATCAAAGCAGAAAAATAGTGAAGAAGGAAGAACAGAAAGGAAGGTTATTTATTGGATAAAATATGGCCATAATAACACATTAAGTGCTCTAGTTACATAAAGACGAAACTACAAATTCCAAACTAAAATAGTATCGCCCTCTAAACCTGGTATTTTTATGTAAGACTGATCTTAATATTCATTTATTTGTTTATACCCAAAAATACTTATTGAAAGCTTACCCTGTGCCAGAGGCTGTTCCAAGCCCCAGGATACATCAGTAAGTAAAATAGATTAAATCCACACTCTCATGGAATTTATTTACTTATTTATCTATCTACTTGTATTTACTGTATTCATAAATGTTAAACTGATTAAATCACTTGTATGTTAAAATAGTGTCTTTTTTGAATAAGACAGACAATTGTAACATGTGGTTTTTAAAAGATTTCTGCTTTTTTAAATGGGTGTATTCTAAGAATTGTTTTTGCTCTTTAGTTTAAACAAAAAGAACAGAGGGACTATCTTTGTCTATATGTTTCAAGTATGTAAGACTCAAATAAATGCTTCCTAAGATGAAAACGTTATTGTCAATCCTTTTCATTCTCTGACACTGCTATAGTTTCTATCACTAACGTGGGTTTCTCCTGGTGAGAAAAGTGTTGAAAATCCTCTGCCAGATGCATAGTTCAAAAGTCAGGACTGTAATATCATTGCCTAAAGAATTCCCAACACCAGGGAATCTCCCAAAGAATGCTAAGGCCATGTTTCTTCAGAGTTCCCGCTGAGCTACACAGGGAACAGCCTGGTTAGACTTTGGGCTGCCAATAGAAACATGAGAGTGAGAAATTATCTGCAAAAAACAAGGCCATCCTTATTGGGACTTCCTTATCAAAAATCAGAATTTCCAGCTCAGCTAAACCTTTCAGTTTTGAAAAAAGCCATTTTCCTTCACTGATACTAGATGTGCCTGGTTGGAAGTTTGGCTAAACAACCAAGAAAAACAGCCTTTTCAAAAAAGAAAAAAAAAAAAAAACATTCTACAGCAACAAAATATGGAAACACTCAAAGTGTTTTTCTTTCAGTATAAAATATTTCATCTCCTTATGCAATGTTGCCTCTATGGGAGTTGGCTTTGAATTGGCATGAAAACAGCAAAGAATTAGAGTATCCCTATATTTAGAGAGAGTTAGAAATGTAGGATTTTTCTCTTACAACGCTTTCCCCAAGCAAGAAGATAATTTTGCTTTAATTTTCCAACTGGTCTACTGTAAGTAAAATAGTATGACTTCCCTTTCTCTTTTCCCTTATTACAAACAAAAATCTTCCCCACCCAAGTAAAAGTTTAATTGCATTTTTATTTGACCAAAACCACTTAAAATTCTATAGAATATTCGATTATACAGGAAAACAGATTATTTCACCTCCAAATTGGAAGAAATCATCATTTTAATCCTAATAGAATATCCTCCAAGTGTTAAGTAAAAGCCTCTCAGGGCATTTCAGCCCTATCTCCCCCTCTCCGTCACTTACTCACTCCCTCACTTTCTGTTAGGTCTGGGAGACTTGTCAGGTTAGTGGTCCAGTGTGCTGAGCTGGTGCTGTTGGTATGCAAAGAACTGGCCAGAAATTGATTGGAAAATATGGCTTATTTAAAAAGTAGATTAGAGAGAGAGAAAAGGGGGATCCACCTCTCCCAGATTGGGGAGGAGTCCAGAGCTTACAGAGCAGCATGGCGGTGGCTGCTTGAGGCTGAAGGCTTTTTAAACGTTCCCTTTGATGGGGTTAGGTCGTTAAAGTGTAAAGGTAAGCACAGGTACTGACATCACCTTGATCTAAAGCAGGCAGATGGATGGGCTAGTCACATGACTGTTGCCAGGGTGATGGGGTCTGTTTGTATCCTGAAGGGCTGATTAGGTTCACTTGGTTTCTTAGAGGTAGGGGCAAACACTAGGAACAGAAAACCTAATTAATACAAAACATGTTGGGCAGGGGATTGTAAAACAGTTATCAATAGCTACATCTGAGAAACCGGTTCTGCTCTTAGTTAGAGGGCAGGTGAGGCAATTACTAAGAAAGCATGACAGAACTAGGCAGTGTCAAAATGGCTGCACTTTAGTTAAGATTATTCCATTAAGTTATTTCATTTTCGCATTACATCCTTTCTCTTTCTTTCTTTTTTCCTCCCTCCCTCCCTCCCCGCTTCCTCCTCCTCTCTCCTCCTCTCTCTCCCTTCCTCCCTCCCTCTCTCTTTCTCTCCCTCTCTCTCTCTCTCTCATTCCTCTTTCTTTCTTTCTCTCTTTCAAGTTGGGGTCTCACTCTATTACCCAGGTTGGAAAGCAGTGGAATAATTACAGCTCATTGCAGCCTTGACCTCCTGGGCTCAGACGATCCTTCTGTCTCAGTCTCCGGAGTAGCTGAAACTACAGGGACATGCCACCATGCCTATTTTTGTTGTTGTTGTTGTTGTTGTTATTGTTGTTGAGTTGGAGTCTCACTCTGTTGCACAGGCTGGAGTGCAGTGGCATGCTCACAGCCAATGCAGCCTCAGCTTGCTGGGCTCAGGCAATCCTTCCACCTCAGTGTTCCAGGTAACTGGAACTACAGGTGCATACTACCACGCCTGGCTTATTTTATTTATTTATTTATTTATTGTAGAGACGAGGTCTCGCCAAATTGCCCAGGCTGGTCTCGAACCCCTGGGCTCAGGTAATCCTCTTGCCTTGGCCTCTCAAAGTGCTGAGATTATAGACTTGAGCCACTGTGCCCAGCCTATTTTTTTTTTTTATTTTTTGTAGAGACAAGGTCATGCTATGTTGCCCAGGCTGGTCTCAAACCCCTTGGCTCAAGCAATCCTCCCACCTTGGCCTCCCAAAGTGTTGGAATTACAGGCATAAGTCACCACTCCCAGCCAAAATACTATTTTCAAAATGGCTTTAAATTGTCTTTTTACCCCCATGGGCTTTTATAAAAACAAAACCTCATTTTGTAACAACTTTAGCTTATTGGTCCTTATAATGAAATTTAGTGTCTCCTCAATATTACGTTTACCAAATCAAGGAAGCTCACAGCATCAGTATCTTTGTGTAATGTGTAGAAAATCAAGAAAAGTGTTGTGACTATTTGGCCTTATGTACTATATCTATGAAAAAATTATTCAGTTATTCTTTTATTTCTGAAAATGGAGAATGTAACTCACAGTGAAAGTAGGTTTCAAGTACTCTTGAATACAGAGAAGAAAAAAAGTATAAATGAGAGCTCGTCTAGAGAGAGAAACCACTGAAAGGCAGGGGTTGGAAGTCAGTGCAAGAAGGCCAAAGGATATTTGGATTGTCACTTTTTATGAAGTGCTAACAAGGAAAAAGGGTAAAACTGTGAAAGACCCACTCTTTAGATGTCTTACCACTTGAATTTTTCTGACATGAGGTTATGGAATATGAATGTTCTTGAACAAATCTTTTAATAACTAGAGCCTACATGTTGCCTTTAAAAAAATATTGATTTGCCTCCTGGAAGAGAACTCTAAAGCCATAATTGTCTGACTTTTTATTTAGCTTGGGCTTAAAAGGCAAATCCTATACATATGAACATGCCAATGCCCTCCAAAAGAACTCTTCAGCCAAACCAGTTTCTCTTTGCCAGAAATTAAAAGGAGCACAAAGCTATTCTAATGTTCCAGGGCTCAGAAAATGTAAAACAAAGACATTTGTCAAAATCCTATTGGGTTTATTCCCCGGGAAGCCATCTGTCCAGAGGTCTGAGATTGGTTTAGAAATTATGAATTTCCATTTTCATCCCAGGTGACCCAACCCCCATTTTTTGAGGACTCCTGGGGAAAAGAAGCTTACTTTCTGGATTCAGCTTCATCGTTGGTACTCATGGAAAACTCAGCGTCTTTATATTAGTTTGCTTTATTTGTTTTAATTAGTTGTAAATTCAGTAAAGCTAAAATAAAGCTTAAAGGAAGGAGACAGATTTTTCCCCTCTGTTGTTAAAAGGTTGATAAAAGGGGTCTCAAGCGAGGATGTGTGTATCCCTGGAGATTAGCTCTAGTTACCAGCTACTATGTCCTTATAATCCCAGAAACTTAAACCTGCCAGGTACATACAGCCTGTTAGTAGCAGCCACTCAGAGACACTGGCATCTGCACCCTGTGTAAGGTTTTAATTTATTTACAATACACATCTTGGAGTGGTGGAGATTCTATAAAGCCTGAGGCTATTATTAGCTCTGTTAAAGGAAAAAAAAGATTGGAAACCAAATTATTGTAAGAATGAAACAATAATAGATTTTCTAGTCTAGGGAAAACACCCTAACACAAAGGAAGATCCCAGAGTTATTTTGATACAAGGTATAAGGCAAGGACAATTCTAAACTTGTCTCTCTTCCTAAATGATTCCATCATCATCATCACCATTATTATTATTACTTTTAGTAAGAGTCTCATTCTGTCACCCAGGCTGGAGTGCAGTGGCATGCTCGCAGCCACCACAGCGTCGACCTGCTGGGCTCAGGCAATCCTTCTGCCTCAGCCTTTCAAGTAGCTGGAACCACAGATATGCACCACCACGCCTGGCTGATTTTTTGATTTATTGTAGAGACGAGGTCTTGCCATGTTACTCAGGCTGGTCTTGAACCCATGAGCTCAGGCAATCCTCTCACCTCAGCCTCCTAAAGTGCTGGGATTACAGGTGTGAGCCACTGTGGTTGGTCTTTTTTTTGGCATTACAAAACACGTGTGTTATATAAAAACTTTCTCCTCCTAAAGGTGTGCGTTTCTTTTACAAATTGAAATGAACTCAATTGGACAATAGTTCCAAATAATATCTTAAAGCATAAGATAATTGCAGACATTCTGAAGTATAAAAATAAATAAAACAACAGAACAGCGAATCTCTACTCTGAAATTTCAACTCTGCTTGCCTGAAGTTCAACTTAACTTTTCTTGCACTATTTCAGAAGGAACAAAGCCTGAGCTAGTTTTAAGGTGGATCATAATCCAGGAGCTTAGACAATACTCCCCAGAAACTAAGTGGGGCTTGCATTTAAGGCCTTGTATACATTCTGCTCCCAAATTGACCAAATTTGCCTGACTTGAAATGAACATGAACTTCTCTGGCTACACCCAAGTTTAACATGCAGAGCGAATATGATAAATTTTCTCCCGTATGCACTCCAGATGCCGACCAGATGTGTGTGTACAGCAGCACGTTGGCCTGTTTGGGGACGTCTGGACATTTACGCTGCAGTCAGTCTCTGTTTTAGTATCTTTCAAAGGCAATGTGCTTAAAAGAGAAATTACTGAATGTGATTATTGTCACTTGAAGATGGCCACGTTGTAGCATGTTGTCGCTTCTTTGTCTCTTTATACTTTAATACCGCTCCCCACCTTAAAATGAATTAACAAATCTCCTATCATCCTTGAAGACCCAGCTTACATATCAGTGTCTCCTGAAGCCCTGCTCATTCCTGCCAGTTGACACCATCACGCTTTTACTGGATTTCCACTCCAGTGTGTTGCTGTGTTGTTTCTGTAAACCAGCTTTCTTCTTTTCCAGAATTCTCTGCCTTTGGCAATTCTAGCCTACTCTTACCTCTGACTGTGCTTCAAACTTCACTGAAGGGACAGAGTTCTGTGAGCAGGACATGCTGTCCCTCCACCTGGAATGTCCTTGCACAAAAGTTTTATAAAGATGTCTACGTTCCTTCCAGCATCCAGTCCAGGATACAACAAACTATAACCCATCAGCCAAATCTGGCCCTCTGACTCTTTTTGTACTACAATGGTTTTTAACATTTTTGAATAACTGAAAAGAATAGATGAATAATCTTCCATGACACATGACACTTCTGCGAAATTTCAGTTCCGAGTGTCCACTGGAATTCAGCCACGTGCATTTGTTGACTTACTGTCTGTGTCTCTTCTGCTATAGCAGTAGTGTTGGGGTAGAGACCATATGGCTCGAGAAGTTTAACGTATTTTCACTCTGGTCCTTGACAGGCTTGCTGACCTCTGCTTTAGACAAATCTTCTTTCTCTCTCCCTATAAAACAAAGGGAGGCCCTCTCCTACCTTCAGAGGCCAGACCTCTCAGGTATTCGCCTTGCCTACACAAGCTCCTTCCTTGAACTTACCCTTCGGTCCCTCAAACCCTTTCTCTGCCCCTTTTGCAGCCAGGTTCTGTTGACACCACACTCCTAATTTCCCTCCTGCCTTTCTGCTCCACCACTTTCAGCCTTATTGTTCTTTTTCTGATCTCTCAATGTTAGAATTCCTCAGGAGTCTGTCTAGGTTTTCTTCCCTCTTTCCCCTCTCCCTTATGATGTAATCTCAGTCACCATGGTTCTAAATGCTGTTCACATGCTGAAGTTGCCCAATGTCATCTTCAGCCTGACCTCTCCTCCGAGATACAGTGTCACATATCCAAATGGCATCTACGCTCTTCTCAGTTTTTCGTTTTTGTTTTGTTTTGAGTCAAAGTCTTACTCTGTTGCCCAGGCTGGAGTGCAGTGACGCAATCACGGCTCACTGCAATCTTGATCTCCTGGGCTCAGGCAATTCTTTATCCTCAGTCTCCAAAGTAGTTGAAACTACAGGCGTGAGCCACCATACCTGGCTAATTTTTTTTTCTTGTAGAGATGGGGTCTTGCTATGTTGGTTTTGAACTCCTGGTCTCAAGCAATCCTCCTACCTCAGCCTCCCAAAATGCTGGGATTACAAGCAGGAACCACTGCTCATGGTCTCTTCTCAGTTTGAATGTGTCCTAAACTGAACGTAGTCTTTCCCTCATAAATCTGTGCTGATCCGGGTCTTTCTCGTCTATTAAGTTGCTTAAGCAGGCCAGCTAGGAGCTAATCTTGACTCTCCATTACATTCCACATTCAGTAATTCCTGCTGATTCCACTTCCAAGACCCATCTCAGGTCTCTGTTTCGTGGATATCTGAATTCAAGCCACCTCATTCTTTCTGGACTATAACTGCCTTCTAACTGTCATGGCTACTCACCTCCTCCCACCCCTAAAATACATGCAACATCATAAACAACTCGCCTTGTCAACACCATCTTTATTACCTGTTTGATCCAGGGGAGAAACTGAGTCCAGAAGCTGGTGGGCTAGGGGGTAGCTCACCTTGTCTGGTGCCTGGGCTCCCATCCACTGCAGGAACCTAGCCAAGCCCCCTAGGACTGGGCTGTTTCACAGGGCAGAAGGGCGAGAGGAAGAGAGGGTCTGAGCCTATGGTCTGGGTGTGGGACAAGAGGGCTGTGGTGGCAAGATCCCTCCCTGGAACCAAAGGGCTCAATCTGCTGCTGTTTGCCTAGGCTGGAAGCAGATGTAGTGCATAGGGGCAAAGTCATTATAAATCAAGAAATGAGGTAATACAATGAATTGTACACATCTTTAAAATAAAAAAATTAAGTAATTTTTAAAAATTAATTTTTAAAAAAGAGGCCGGGTGCAGTGGATCAAGCCTGTAATCCCAGCCCTTTGGGAGGCTGAGGTGAGAGGATTGCCTGAGTCCATGGGTTCAAGAACAGCCTGGATAACTTGGCGAAACCTCGACTCTACAATAATTCAAACAATTAGCCGGGTGTGGTAGCACATGCCTGTAGTTCTAGCTACTTGGAAGGCTGAGGTGGAAGGATCACCCGAGCCCAGCAGGTCGATGCTGTGGTGACCATGAGTGTGTCACTGCATTCCAGCCTAGGTGATGGAGTGAGGCTCCAACTCAAAAAAATAAAATAACAAGGAAAAACAAAACCCATCACCAAAAAAAAGTATGACTCAAGTGAAGGTGGGAGCCTTCTCTGTGCACGACACTCTCCAGCAGTTACTCAGGAACAGAAACAACAGAGAGGTCAATTAAAAGATGCAGGAGAGTTCTGCATCCAAGTGCCCATGGCCGCTCCTCCCACATGGCCACAAAGTTGAGCCACCTGAGAGCCACTTGACCTTGTCTGTCCTCACCCTGTGGAGGGGCACCGTTTCTAGAATAGAAGGCAAGGCCAAAAGATAAGACAGAAGGATGGGAGAGAAGGAGAAGTCATTGTGTAGAATTAGTGAGTGTCCAGAAGAATGCTGACATGATTCGTGCCCTGGTTCAGCCTCCTTCTACCCAAGAGAGGAGTGGAGAAGATATGGAACCCACTTCTGAGGAAGGAAATAATTGCTCTCACAGTAGCTTGTGGAAGGGAAGGCTGGCTCTGAGGAAGGAGAAGGGACATGATCCCTTGTCTTCACCTTGGCAACCCCAGAGCAGCTCCCACTACTGGCTCCCAGATGCCCAAGCCCCAAGCCCCTAAAGGGTGACCTGAAGAGAGAAGAGGATAGAAACCTGCAGTGGCCCTGGCCCAAGGCACTGGCCAGAACTCCACTCCCCTTGCCTGAGTGTGTGTAGCCCAGGCCATCCTCCTAGGAAAGCCCATAGATCCCATCTTGATTGGCCCAGTGGAGCAGACAGGAAATATGGCCTATGGGATTTTTCCTATTTTTATTTCTGTTTGGTAATAAACAATATCTCCATTTAGACAACATACTCTGTGCAACCACAATACCAAGGGGAGTCCGAACTCCTCTCTTCCATTTTTGTGTCTCCCTCTGAGGGAAAAGGGGGAGGGGGAACTCCTGGACAGGAGTGAATGTGTAGGGGAAAGACCCATCTTCTATTGACATCTTACAATGTGAAAGAAAAATCACAGAAAGGTCAGGGAGGGGGGGAAGGCCAGCAAGGGAGACACCAAGTTCAGGACATTCTCTCTGGTCTCACCCAGGTGGGGCCAAGGACCCCAGCCCCCTGCCCTATCACCCCCCCTACTGCTGGCAGCTGCATGGCTATATTGGAAGCAATGATCTTGAAGGCCAAGGAGCTACCAGAGTTTTGCTGAGGCATCTGCTGGTCGTGTGATGCCTCCATGCCAAGTGTCTGCGCTGGTTCACACTCGCTGGGACCAGGTATAGGTCCTGAGCACCTGCACTCCTGGTGGCCAGAATATTATCTCCTTGGGCCCTGTGGCATGATTGGTCTTCAGTCTCTGTGGAAGGTGTAATGAGTGTGGCCTGACCTCTAGAAGACCTCCTTTTTTTTTTGTCATCGCCTCTACTGCTCACCACAGGAAGCCTGTCTTTCTTTCAGGTTCATCCAGGTTTCCTCTTGCATACCTGCAAGATGGATTGTCTGTAGATCAACGTGGAGATTACCTTGTCCAGGATACTCCCAGAGGTACCCAATGGCCAGAGATAGATGCTGTGATCATGCCTTAAGGCTAATTTTACTGGCTTTGTACCTGGTGAAGCTGTCTAGAGTAAATACTGCTGTAGTTGACTCATTCAGGAGGAAATTGGTTTGGCCCAAGTCCCTATGATTGCTCAGATCTTGAGGGAGAAATGACCAAAACTTGCTGTGAGACTGTGCTGGGTCCTGAAATCTCTCAGCTACACAGATGGGGGTCATCCAGATTGCTCATTGGAGTGGGTCCACAAGGAATTCTGGTGTGATATGGCCAAAGTATGAAGAAGTAAGGAAGAAGAAAATAGAAAAATAACAATGAAATAAAGGGGAGGGAGAAGAAAAAAATTAGAAATAAGAAGACAAAAAGACAAACTGGAAGTAAAAAGGGGAGAGCAAAGAAAGAATGAGAAGAAAAAATAAAAAATGAAGAACTAAAGTCAAAAAGAAAAAGCATAAAAAGAAAGATGGGAAATTGGAGTCATGAAATAATAATAAGAAGAAAAAATATAAAATAAAAAATTGAGAGAAATAAAACAATAAAGACAAGCAGAATAAAATTAGAGGGAAAAAAGAGTAAAGAGATAAAAGAAAAAATAATTTTAAAACTTAAAAAAGACAAAAGTCCACAATGTTAATGTGATTTATTCAAAAGAAGAAACAAGCCTGCTTTGGTCAGATTTCTCAGGAAGCTGGCAATAGTTTTTCAAGCTAGAAGTCTACAGTGTGTGTCTCCTAGAGCCTAGCCATGGAATAACTCCTTATGAAGACATATCAAATAGCCAACCAATTAGGATTAGGGTCAGTCAACCCAAGTTTGAGACAGAGCAGGGACTCCGCTTAGAGACCTGTATGTTCCCCAAACATGAAATACTTTCCCCCAAATATGGAAATAAAGAAAACTCTTGAGTTCCTTCAAAGGAAATTCCAGACTCAGTAAACAAGAAGTTAGTAGAAGCTTAAAACAATAGCCAAGGAAGTTAGAATCATGGGATGTTTCCCTATAGAAACTAAAGACAGTATCTTAATATATGTCCCTGAGTTGTTTTTCAGAAACCAGGACCCCCACCAAACAGATCTACTAGCATATAGAGACCTCAGATAAAAGGCAACTGAGGACTGAACTCTGACCTCCATTCTTTGTTCTAAATTTTTTGCTCAGGGCCTGAAGGAAATTACACCCACTAGCCAGAGCTAACCCCAAACCTTAAACAAAGTTTCCCTTCTTTAACCAATTGCAAATCAGAAAATGTTTGAATCTACCGATGACCTTTAAGCTCCCACTTCAAGATATTCTGTCCCTTTTAGGCCAAACCGATGTGTAACCTCCATGTATTGATTTATAATTTTGCTTATAACTTCTGCTTTTCTGAAATTTACCCCTACCTTTAAAACCCTCCCTTGCAAGCCATGAGGGATATTGGATCTTAAGCATGAGCAGTCCAATTTTTCTTGCTTGGCACCCTGCAAATAAATACCTTATTTTCTCCCACTGCAAACCTCCGTGTGAATGTTTGGCTTGACTAGTGAGGTGAATGGATCGCAGTTCAGTTCAATAAACAAATTTTGTCTGCAACATTGGTTTATCCTCACTTTTTTAGTCTCAAAAACCCTTTATTCCTAAAATTTATTGAAGACCCCATCCCCAAAAGTTTTTTATTAATTATATAGCTATCAATATTTATCATTGTATTATTTTTTTATTATAAAGATGTGGAGTACAATTCAGAGTTAGGTATTCAAACATTGATTATACAGGTACCCTTGTTGTTGAGGTATGCCCCTCCCTCCCCTAGCAGCTTCCCTCAACTGCCAATCCCACCTCCCCTCCTCTAACAGCCTCCCACTACTGCCAATCCCTTTCTTATGGTATTATAATTGTTCAAGGTCCACTTATGAGTGAGAACATATGGTACTCTGTCCTTTGTTTCTGTGATAGATCACTGAGTGTGATCAACTCTAAATCCATCCAAGTTGCTGCAAAGTCCATATGTTTGTCCTTCTTTATGACTGCATAATATTCCATTGTGTATATGTACCACATTTTTTATCCAGTCCAACTTTGATGGGCAGCATGGTTGGTTCTGTGTTTTTGCTATTGTGAATAGAGCTGCAACAAACATACGTGTGCAGGTATCTTTTTTGTAGAATGATTTGTGTTCCTCCGGGTATATTTCCAATAGGGGAATTGCTGGGTCATATGGAAGGTCAATTTTTAGTTCTTTCAGAAATCACCACACTATCTTCCAAAGAGGTTGCACTAATTTGCATTCCCACCTGCAGTGTAGAAGCATTCCTTTTTCTCTACATCCTCTCCAGCATCTGTTGTTGTTTGTTTTCTTAATGATAACCATTCTTACTGGGGTTAGGTGGTATCTCAATGTGATTTTGATTTGTATTTCTCTGATGATGAAATACAATAGACATGAGCACTTTTTCATGTGTCTATTGACTGCCCGTATATCTTCTTTTGAGAAGTGTTTATTCATGTCTTTTGCTCACTTTCTAGAGGGGCTGTTTGGTTTTTCCTTTTGGTGCATTTGAGTTCCTTGTAGATCCTAGATGTTAGGCCTTTGTTAGATATACAATTGGCAAATATTTTATTTATTATTTTAAAAATGAAAACCTGTAGGATGCTTCAGTGGCTTTAGTTTCTAATTTGAAAAACTATAACAAATTTAGGTTATTATCAACTGGGTCCAGTGGCTCATACTTGTAATCCAAGTGCTTTGGGAGGCCAAGGTGGGAGGATTGCTTGAGCCCAGGAATTTGAGACCAGCCTTGGCAACATAGCGAGACCTCATCCCTACAAAAGAACAAAGAAAGAACTCATCTTGTCTACATTTAAAATAGTCAATTACTGTTTAAAATAAAAAACTCTAAATAATTGGTCTCAAATGGTGCTGCAATGTAATTGGTACCGTAATATTATACAAAAATGTTGTTGCTTAAGACTCAATACAGTACATTAATAACATCTATAAAGCTGGGTAAAAAAAGCTTCTGGCATATTTTAAATTCTTTTTACAGATTTATTCCATTTCTTTGGGCCAGAGAACTCTACAATATTTTGGTGAAATGTGAAGGTTGCAGCTGTGGGTTGAGAAAGCGAGTTTTCTAATCTCCCTTTCATAAGTCAGCAACCTGTGAAATAAAAATCAAATCTGGATTTAGGTAAATAGAGACTGTTCAAAAAGATGACTGCCATTGGGGAGGGAAACTATTGCAATACGGAGAATGCCCACCCATAAAATCTCAGAGTCTCCAAGGTGAAGCTGAAAGGGCTTGTCTTTTATAAGGAGGATTAACAAGGCTAAGAAGAATTGGATGTGGGGAAGTGTGTTGAGCATGTGTATTGACAGGAGATTGCATAGCAAACATCTCCCTTGTGGCTGACTGATTCTTAGGAGAAGCTGTTAAGAGAAGGTTGCTCTGCATTCCAATGTTTGCTTAGATTCAGAAGGTGGCCCACAAAGTCTAAACTATTCATTACCTTTCCCTTTACTGAAAAAGTTTAATGATGCCGTCCTAGAGGATACTAAGTTTATCAAATATTTTTTCATATATGATAAAGCTATGGAAACACAATTTACCAGAATGTAAACATGATGGCAAGTATTTTTGTCAGTTTTGTACATTGTTTTATCCCTAACACCTAGACTACTTCATGACACATATTAGGTGCTCATTCATTATCTGTGGAATGAGTGGTTTACTATACAATAAATTGGTTTTAAATGTAAAGTTATATCTACTTCATCTCTATTTTAGTCATGTAGTGGCAATCAACTATTTACAGTATTTTATTGCTTAAAGTAATTAATGTTTTATTTGATCTGTGGAAGCATATTGATATAACTATAAGTTACACTAATTAAAAATAAGAAAGTTGGGGAATATAGTAACCTGAAAAATGTCAACTCTGACTTGGTATGTTGAAATTTTAGAAAGTACACATACCTTGGAGTTTATATTCCTCGATCATTTTAGCCCAAAGCAATTATTTTTTTGTTTGTTTGTTTTTGTTTTTGTTTTGAGTTGGAGTCTCACTCTGTCGCCCGGAGTGCAGTGGCATGCTCACAGCCACCCTAGCTTTGATCTTCTGGGCTCGGCTGATCTTTCCACCTCAGCCTTCCAAGTAGCCTGAACTACAGGCGTGCACTACCACGTCTGGCTAATTTTTTGATTTATTGTAGAGATGAGGTCTCACCACGTTGCCCAGGCTGGTCTTAAACCTGCAGGCTCAGGCAATCCGGTCACCTTGGCCTTGGTGCTGGGATTACAGGCTTGAGCCACCGTGCTCAGCGTAATTTTTTTTAACAGGTTGGATTTAACACAAGATAAGATACCTGACTTGAACTATAACAGCCACTTTGAAGTCATGAAAGAATAAAAGTAGTACACTTTTATCTCCCATTTGTCCTTTCTTTAACATACGTTAACATAAGTTTGCATTGTCTTTAACTACTAGATTTGTTTTGGCCAATAATTTAAAGTGATAAATTACATCAATTACATTTTGCAGAAAGTACAATATTTTGAAACATATCTCTATATTCATTCAACTGCAAGTATTCTTTATATACCTGTCATGTATCTGGCACTATCCTAACCAATGGGATATAGCAGTGAACAAGACATTCAGACTCTACTGTTAGACAGTTTATCTTCTATATGTTTAAAATGAAGGCCCAGTGGAGCAATGGCTCACACCTGTACAGTCACATTATAATCCCAGTACTTTGGGATACTGGGGCAAGAGGATTGCTTAAGCCCAGAAGTTTGAGACCAACCTGGGCCATATAGGAAGTCCTCGTCTCTACAACAATCAGGAAATGTGATTATCCAGGCATAGTGGCATGTGCCTATAGTCCCAGCTACTTGAGAGGCCAAGTCAGGAGGATCGCCTGAGCCCAGTAGTTCAAGACTGTGGTGAGCTGTGATTATGCCACTACACTCCAGCCTAGGCAGCAGAGTGAGAACCCCCCGCAACGACTCAAAAAAAAAAAAAAAAAAAAAAAAAAAAAAAATATATATATATATATATATATATATGTAAAATCAATAGAACAGTATTCAAAATACTATAATATAGTAATGTACTTAATATATATGCATTATATAATCATTATATAATATGCTTAAATAATGCTGTGCAATAAGTATATTGATATTTAAAATACTGTAGAGGTTACTCTTAGAAGTAGACGAATTTCACATCATCTATAACCAAGACCTTCTTAAACAAACAAAACTAAAGGGAACAAAGGAAGTATGGAGAAAAAAAACCTTGAATTTGGAAGGGAAGACTTGGATTTTAGCTCCTAACTCTCCATTAACTGGTCATCTAATGGTGGGCAAGTCTTCTGAATCCATTGATGTATATTTTGCCCTCACAAATGTGGCTGTTCTGAGCTGACCTGAACTACTGGATAGCCTGCAGTTTAGTATTACAGTTTTTTAGTTTATTAGCATACAGTGCTGAATTTAGATCCTCAAGCATGTACTCTTGACGGGGCAACATTCTAGAGCATGCACATCCATGATGAATTGCCATGGCATCTCAGTGAAACCTACCTTGAGGGATCCTCAGGTGCAGCAGAAGGAACCAATCCCTTCTGACCATCCCTCCCTGCATTCCAAAACCCATATCCTGAAAGGGTATAGTAATATTAAAGTACAGATGACTACCTGCTCCCCAAGCTCCTTTAAAAATCTTCTCTGGCTTCTGCATTCTTGGTGGACCTCTTTTGTTCCTCCTCATCAAAGGACCCACTGTGTATCACCCATCTCCAATTCTCACTATTATCACAAGGTCCTCTGTGCACTATAGGTCTCAGGTTCCTGTAAACCATAGGGTCTGTTGTACATCACCCATCCCAGGTTATCTCTACTGCCACACTGTGGGTGACAGGTGTCTTTCACATTTTCTTCCTTCTCTGTGTCTTGCTTTTTCCTGTCCTTTATGTTTCTAGTTAGTTCTACACCTATGGCTTTTGCAGAAAAGCAAAAAGTGTTTCATCACTCTATTATGAATGGGTCTAGCCCCATGAAAGTCATAATGTGGCTCTGTCAGGGGCCACTTCTAGTAACCCAGACCTAAAATAAAATGTGTTGGCCGGGCTCGGTGGCTCAGCCCATAATCCCAGCGCTTTGGGAAGCCGAGGTGAGTGGATTGCCTGAGCCTGCGGGTTCGCTACCCACCCGGGCAACTTGGTAAGACTTCATTTCTACAATAAATACATTTAAAAAATAGCCGGGCGTGGTAACACATGCCTGTAGTTCCGGTTACTTGGAAGGCTGAGGTGGAAGGATTGCCAGAGCCCAGCAGGTTGAGGCCACAATGGCCGGGAGCATGCCACTGCACTCCAGTCTGGGCAACAGAGTAAGACTCCAGCTCAAAAAAAAAAAGTGTCATCAGAGCTTCCCAGTACCTCTTTCCGCTCATTAGAATTATCTACTCCCCGGATCCAGTTACTTAATGCTAAAGGCCACTTCATCAGCCTGGCTCCAGGCTCCAGCAGTTCTCAGATTTTTTCCTCAAATAATACTTACCTGTCCTTTTGTCCCAAGCCATTGGTGGTTGATTTTGTTCAAAAGATGGTACTTCTATTCTATTTTCTGCAATGTCTGTACAAATGTACATTTTCACCACCAGTGTACCAGAGCTCCCTTTTCTCCATATCTTCAGCAACATGTATCTTTCATCTTTTTGATAATAGCCTTCTAACAAATGTGAGGTGATATCTCATTGTGGTTTTAATTTGTATTTTCCTGATGATTAGTAATGTTGACCATTTTTTCAAATACCTGTTGTCCATATTTATGTCTTCTTTTGAGAAATGTCTGTTCCGAACCTTTGCCTATTTTTAAAAATTGGGTTGTTTCTTTTCTTTCTATTGAGTTGTTTGAGATCCTTACATATTTTAGATGTTAACCCCTTATTAAATATTTTCTTTCATTCCATGAATTGTCTCTTCATTCTATCAATTGTTTCCTTGGATGTGCAAAAGCTTTTTAGTTTGATGCAATCCTATTTTGCTTTTGTTGCCCATGATTTTGCAGTCATATCCAAGAAATAATTGTCCAGACCAATGCTGTGAAACTCTTTTTCCATGTTTTCTTTTAGTAGTTTTACAGTTTCAGGTCATTCATTTAAGTATTTAATCCATTTGGAGTTAATTTTTGTATATAATGTGAGATAAGGGTCTATGGCTCATGGATATCAGTTTTCTTCACACTATTTATTGAAGAGATTGTCTTTTCCCATTGTGTGTTCCTGGAAGAATTACCATATGATCTAACAACCTCACTTCTGGTTATATATCCATAGGAATTGAAGCCAGTCTGTTGAAGAGATATCTACATGTTCATTGTAGCATTATTCACAATAGCTAAGATATGGAAACAACCTGTGTCCATTAACAGATCATTGAATAAATTTTTAAATGGTGTATATATACACATAATGGAATGCCATACCGTCTTTAAAAAAAGAAGAAAATTCTCTTATTTGTGGCAGCATGGAGGACATTATGCAAAGTGAAATAAGCCAGGCACAGAAAGACAAAAATCCCATGATCTGCCTTATTTGTAGAATTTAAAATACTTGAACTCATAGAAGTAGAGAGTAGAATGGTGATTACCAAATGCTGGGATGAGGGTGGGGACAGGAGCATGAGGAAAGAGGAAATCTTGGTCAAAGAATACAAAGTTTCAGGTAGGAGGAATATGTTTAGTGGCCTATTGCACAGCATGATTACCATAGTTAATAACAATCTATTGTGTATTTCAAGATGCTAAAAGAGTAGATTTTAAATGTTCTCACTACAAGATATGTTGTTAAGTAAATGAGGTGATGGATATGTTCATTAGCTTGATTAATCCTTAATATATATATGCAAAATATCACATTGTACCCCATAAATGTACACAACTAATATTTATCAATTTAAAATAAAAATAATGATATGGTACTTCCCCTCTCACCCTGTAGGAGATGTCCTTTGCATTTGTCCCTGAAACAAGAAGACACATCTATCTCTCTCACAAGTCTGAGCTCAGTGCTACAGGACTACTACCAGGGTTGAACTATTTCTATGAATTAGTTCAACCTTCTGCAAGTCAAATGTTGCTCTAGCCTAGATTAGAAAGAGATGAAAATAATTGGATGTCTGAAGCGTGAAATCTCATACTCTACTACTTAGGAATAGTACCAAGAATTGCCTAACAAAGAAAGAAAAATGGCACATTCACCATTAAGATTGTAGAATTATTAACTGAATATCACAGTTTTGAAGCAAAATATGTAGAACAATACTGCTTTTATAACAATCTTATCATCTCATTTCTGAACTTCTTCAGTCTCAGCTTTCTCCACTCTAAAAAAAGCTGACCAAAAATGAAGAAAACAACCCAGATGTTGTGCTATTGTTAAGTAAAGTGCCACTTTCATCTGGTCTGTGTTATTTGGTATCCATTTTTAAATATGAATAAGCATCTTATTTGTTCTTTTGATGACTGGCTGAACACTTGGCAGCTGCTAGCATTGTTGTACATGCAGTAATTCTTAAAACACCCTTACTCAATAGAACCCAGAATTTTAGGCACTAACAGAAGGCATGGGAAAACCAGGTTAGTTTGTTTGAGAAGCATGAAATACTCAATTCAAATAAACTTTTATTGATCATACTACCCAAGTTATTTAATCCCCCAAGTCTATTTGGTTGTTTTTTAAATATCAATGATGTTAAGAATTCAAGCCCATGGACTGCTAATCGTACATTAAGCCAACATAAATATGGTTCTGCAACTATGAGTCACTTAGCTGTTTGTCACATACCAACTTGGGTAGAATCTGCACGTGAAAAATTAAGAGCACAGAATTGCATAGGAAAAGCACTTGTTTTTATTACAAGGTTTTGCTTCTTTTTGTTTTCCATAGCACTCTGTATCAATTAAACTGTGGAACTTTCTGGATCCCTGGCATCTCAGTCAGAATCATTTAAATGGAAACAGCAACCAGGAACCATGATAATAGGTTTCCCACTTCCAAGAGCAGTTGACATTTTAGAACCAGAGCACAGAAGCCCTTTGTGCAAGCTAGAACTACTATAGACGTGTGGAAAGCTACAGGTCGCATGGACATTCTCCAAGTTGTTTACCTTTTCATTTTTATGATGAAAACTCCTCTTTATTTGTCACATAGACACATTGTGATCTGGTAATTTGGGCTATGGGCAAAAACAAAAGAGAGGGAAAAAGAGAAATAAAAAATAGACAAGCCTGGAATTTGCCAGATACGTGGTCACTGTTGTAGTATCATTTAGGGGCATTCTCTGTCTGTTAGTGCCTTTTTTAAAAAATCTAGTCTGTCAGCCTCTGACTTTATATCCTCTCCTAAAGGCATGGTGTGGTGTAAATAAGAAGTGTCTTCTGAATCAACTTCTGTTCTTTGAAATGGTCCACAGAATGGTAAGCATCCTGGATCAGTTTCATACCTACAAGAACAGAATTCCATTGTTCACCTGGTCCATGGTTGTGCTGTAAAAGTCAGTTAATGCCAGCTTAATTGATTACCGATCCATCATTCATTAACTTTCTTAAAGGACCAGTGTTCTGTTTTTTTCTAACAATAATATGGAATCATAGAATTCCAGAGCTGAGAGACTCTTAGAAATCATAGTTTAACTCCTGTCCTTTACAGATGAAGAATCTGAGATCAAGAGTGGGTAAATGACTTAAATGAGGATAGCAGGGCCCCAACTGTGATTTAAATCATGTAGGAATATTTTGCTCTTATTCTCTTTTTCTGCAAGAAAGATACCACAAAACCATATTGGAAACTGGGGAAAGGAAGATGCCAAGAGATCACAGATGCAGAGGTGATATTCAAAAGACTAAACTGATGTGCGTAGGCACTGGCCGGGCAGAATGGACCTTGGCCACACAGCTATAGCAGGTTTCTGGATGCTTCCTATGCTAAACACTAAATTTTAGCTATTAATAATGGAGAGATCTGGCATGAACACAGGAGGGGATGGAGCAGCCTGGAGCAGCCAGGGAAGTTCATTCATGTATTCATCTACTTTTTCTGTGGGTCAAGATCTGAGCTAGGACCTGGGAATACAAAGATGCTGTGACAGGTTTCCCCTTCTGTTTCTAAGCTGCAAGCCAGCAGACTCCAAGCATTAGCATTCCAAGGGGAGACATGCCCTTTAATCTTTCTATTTTGATGAGATTTTAAAATATTATTACAGAAATTTCAATGATCTGGCACTAGAGGAACCTGGATTAATTAAATCAATACACAGCCTGTTCTTATTCAGTTCCCTGTCCCATTGTCTTGAGGTTAAATGTAGAAGCCTGAATTCTTCCTTCCTAGAGAATGAGTTATTCTTTACAAGCCTCCTTGGTTCCTGTACAGTAATGAATGATGATCCCTCTGAAAAGTATGCCCATGTCCTAACCTCTGGAAATTGTGACTGGATCTTATTTAGCAAAAAAAAGAAAGAAAGAAAGAAAGAAAGAAAGAAAGAAAGAAAGAAGGAAGGAAGGAAGGAAGGAAGGAAGGAAGGAAGGAAGGAAGGAAAGAAAGAAGAAAGAAAGAAAGAAAGAAAGAAAGAAAGAAAGAAAGAAAGAAAAGAAAAGAAAAGAAAAGAAAAAAGTTATTTGCCGATGTAATTATGTAATGATCTCAAAATGAGATCATCTTGGATTATCTGGGTGGGCCCTAAATCCAATGACAATGACAAGGGTCTTATAAGAGACAGAAGAAGAAAAGGCTATGTGAAGACAGAGGCAGAGCTTAGAGAGATGCAGCAACAAGCCAGTGAATGCCAACAGCCACAAGAAGTTGGAAGAGGCAAGGAAGGATTTTTCCCTCAGGGCCTCTGGATGAGGTGTGGCCCTACCAACATTTTGACTTCAGACTTCTGGGCTCCAGAGCTGTGAGAAAATAAATTTCTGTTTTTTAAGCTACCAAGTTTGTTGGTAATTTGCTACATTATCCCCAGGAAACTAATATAGTCTTTCATAGACATATATTCCTGCAGGTGAGTTCACCCACTCTCCATTTAGACATGACTTCAGATATTAAAGGTTACTGAAATATGTAGTCAACCAAATGGTATTTGGTAATTATTCATTTCCACATTATATGGCTGTTCCATGGGTCTGTTGACTTGCCAGCCTTGATAGACTCCCAGTAATAGCAAAGCTTATCTGTGAAGCCTTATAATGGGATACATTTATAATCTCTCTTAAATAATTTTTTAAAAAGAAAATCCATATCAGGCCACCATCCTGATTTCTCAGACTTTAGGAAGATGGGAAAACTGTTCTGGAGGCCTCCATAATATAGAAAGATCTTACCCCTGGTATAAAGGAAACTCCACTTTCTCTTTATAAAATGTATAAAGTCACCTATTTAAGTGTATATTCACATTTCTAACTTGGGATTCATTCAAGCTGCATTTTATTAAAAGACCAAATCACAGGAAGCACAAGAAAACTCATGTTGAGCCCAGTGTCTAGGACAGTGCCTGACAGATAATGGCTACTCTATAAATGCTTTGTTAAACCAAAATTGACTACATTTATATCTGAGCATATTTTTAATATTCTTCACACACACACACACACACACACACACACACACACACACTACACATATATTCTCTTATTACATGAAGCCACAGTTACTTCTCTTCTAAATCAAGAAATATAAGACAGGCACAAAGTGCTTGGGAATTTAGAAGAAAGTAAAGTTGCTTTTGCTTGGAAAAACTGAGAATTTCTTGAACTCACGGGGCGCTTGGTTTTTCTTCCTTAGCTCTGAGTGGGCTCTGCTTTGTAGCAAAGATGTGTGTGTGTGTGTGTGTGTGTGTGTGTGTGTGTGTGTGTGTGTGTGTGTAGGCACACAATGTCTGGTTTTATAAATTCCTTGAAGTACAAACGGTGTCTCACAACCTCCCTTCCCCCATCTAGAGCATCCACCAAACTTTGCTCCACCCAGAAAAGGCTAAAAATCTTCTTGCTCAGTAGAAGCTTCTAGGTTGTCCTGACTTTTCATCTAGAGATAGTTCAAGAGCTTTGGCTGCCAGCTGCATATGGTGTAGACGATTCAGGAAACAAGGAAAGCAACAAATAACTGTGACCACATCATGTCACATTTCTCTTGTACAAATTTTCCGTTTCTGTCAGCATTATTATTGGAGGGTTTCTCCCTTCAGTGGTCACAAGCTAGGATATAACTGCTTGACCTGGACCATGGCTTAGATCATTTGAGGTCTCCTCCCAAGAACAAATTGGAATGCCCTGCATTTTGTCTGCTTGACCCAACCATAAATTGTTTAAACCCAGTTTCTTGTAGTTTGTATATCTCAATTGGCCCATTCTGTGGGATGAAAGCCACTATGTGTTTTTTGCTTTCTTTTTAGTTTTGCCTGAAAGCATATTTAACAACTGGATTTATCATTCTGTAAAACTTTGAGTCCTGCCTCTGTCAGGAACCAACACTTTTTAGCTATTGTTGGAATCCCTTGCCTTAAGCATTTATGAAAAACAGCATACTTTTTACAAATATTTATTTTTATATTGGTATTCTACTCCTGAATTTTGAAGTTATTTTGTCAACTTCTGAGAAAAAAAAGGCTTGGGGTTTTCTTTTCCTTTCTTCCTTTTTTCTTTTTGGTTGTTCTTGGATGTCATTCTATCATAGTTTTATTTCATAGTTTTTCCAAGTTTGCTTTATTTTTTTTTCCTTGAAGAATGATCTGCCTATCTTCATATGCTATATAAAACACAGGCACAGGCATTCAGGTGATAATATGCACTAGGAAGTTATTTCATTATGAGGAAACTGGCCTCTGAAGGGTGTGCAAAGTTTACACACCACACATCATGTGGCTTTTTCTTTCTATTGCAAATATTAATGATGACTGTTTTACAAAGCAAATGCTGCATTCATGTGTTAATATATGTGTGCCGAGGCTTCCAAAACATATACGAGTGTTGTAATTTGAAAATAGGAAATAAGGAATGCCTGGCTAGAGCATTAGGTTGCTTTACAGAAGGCTGATCCTTATATGCAATGAGAAGCTCAAAGTGGCTTTGACCCAAATCCTGGCTTCTCAACTCTAAACTGGCCTTGGCTGTGGAAATGCAGTTGTGGGGATGGAAACCCACAGCCCAGGTGACTCGTGCTATGTTTGCATAGCCTGGTTGTGAACAGCATAAAACAAATTGAAGAAAAAAACAAAACAAAATACTTTTTACTTCTGGGTGCTCAGTAGGATTCATTCACTCAAATTAAATAAATGAAGAACTTGGAATATAAGTATAACTTTTTTTCCAGTTTTATCGAGGCATAATAGACAAATAATAATTGTGTATATTCGAGGTGTACAATGTGATAATTGGATGTGTGTATACATTGTGTAATGATTACCATAATCAAATTTACCAACACATCAGTCACCACACATAGTTACACACATTGTGTGTGTGTATGTGTCAGAGAACACTTAAGGTTTACTCTTTGACCGGGTACGATGGCTCAGCATGTAATCCTAGCACTTTGGGAGGTAGCGGCGAGAGGATTGCTTGAGCCCGGGGGTTTAAGACCAGCCCGGCAACTTAGTGAGACCTCCTCTCTACAAGAAATCACAAAACTAGCCAGGCATGGTGGCGTGCATCTGTAGTTCCAGCTACTAGGAAGGATTGCCAGAGCCCAGCAGGTTGAGGCTGTGGTGACTGTGAGCATGCCACTGCACTCCAGCCTGGGCGACAGAGTGAGACTCCAACTCAAAAATAAAAAGGATCTACTCTTTTAGCAAATTTTGAGTAAATATTGTAGTATTGACTATAGACACCCTGCTGTACATAGGATCCCCAGAACGTATTCATGTTATAACTAAAAGTTTGTATCTCTCGTCCAACATTTCCCCATTTCTCTTACCCCCAGCCCCTGGGAACCACTGTCCTACTCTCTGCTTCTATGAGTTAGACTATTTCAGATTCCACATATCATGCAGTATGAGAGCAGGCAGTGTCTGTATCTTCTGCATTTGACACAGAAGACTTTTCTTTTTTTTTTTTTTTTGAGTCGGTGTCTCACTCCGTCGCCCAGGCTGGAGTTCAGTGGCACGCTCACAGCCAACCCAACGTTGAGCTGCTGGGTTTAGGTAATCCTTCCACCTCAGCCTTCCAAGGAGCCAGAACTATAGGTGTGCGCTACTACGCTCGACTAATTTTTGATTTATTGTAGAGACACAGTCTCGCCAAGTTGCCCAGATTGGTCTCGAACCTACGGGCTCAGGCAATTCTCTTGCCTCGCCCCGCAAAGTGCTGGGATTACAGGCTGAGCCACCACGCCCAGCCGGCTTATTTCACTTAGCACAATGTCCTCCAGGTTTATTCATGTTGTGGCAAATGGCAGGATTTCCCTCCTTTTATGGCTAAATAATATTTCATTGTGTATGTATGCCACATTTTCCTTATCCATTCATCTGTTGATGGGCATTTAGGTTATTTAAATATTACATTCAAAAAGTAAAATGTTTGCCAACATTTTCTTATTTCTAGAGGAGGTGACAAATGTACTTTTAAAGCACGCATAAGGAAAACGTTTAAAGCTACACTTTACAAGTTAAATATTTGCCCCATGCTATCACCCCAATGCAACCAAGACTCAGCAGTTTATTGTAACTCCCAAAGGGAAACCTAAATCCAGAGTCCAGTTATGAGTAATGTGGATCATACTAAAGTTTTTATGGGCACAGCAGATATCACATAGCATATCTTACACTGATTCCCCACTGCTTCTCTCACAAACCCACTTCTAAAGATTTCCCATTCCCCTTTTCTCCTCAGTCCCATCCATATACGACACCTCCCACGGGTCTATTCCAAGACTGTCCAGGGAGTGAGCTAGTGTTTTGAGAGCACTTTGGAATGAGGGTGAGGTCCCAAAGGGGAAATCAGTGGTACTGCTTTCTAAGAAACTGTTTTGCAGAACAAGATAAATAAGCTTCAACCTAGGATTAAATTTGGTAAGACATGGAGTCGATTTTAGAGACACAGTGGTGGAAGAAAGAGGGCTGGACTTTAGGGTGAACTTGGGGGACTGGAAATGATGCATCTAGAAGCCAGTCTTAGTTCACAACTTCCATATATGACCATGCTGTTTCCCCACAAGCAGGCCCTTGCCCTCTCCTCCAGTGCAAGTCTCACAAGTACAGCAGTGTCTAATCTTATATCTGGCATTTTCCCAGGTACCTCTCCAGATAACTCTACAGTGTTACACTTCTCTCTTCATGGTAAAGACTATCCCCTGTAGTCTCTTCAACCCCAATTCTGGCTTCTTCAACTCTGAAGTTCCCTTCTTCCTTCTTGGATTTTCCTGATATTGAGAAATTTTAGGGTAAGCTAAGAGTGACCTGAGGGGGAGCTGCTTCCTTGAGCTTAAACCTACCAATGTTAGGATTCTGTCGTGTCCCGTGTACTGAGTGGGTCCTCAGTATTAGCCTCTGGCTTTCTTCTCCTCTTAATCAGAGTCAGACTTGGACCCTGATATGGGCAGTTCTTGCTCCTGTGTGAGGGCCCTAACCCCTGCTGTGGGATTCAGGGCCTTGGCAGTTAACTTGAATTCACTTTGAAGGGCCATAGAGTGGTTGGTGTGGCCCTGTCCAGCTTCTCTCAGTGACAAGTTCTGATCACACAATGGGCATTTCAATCTCTTCCATACTGCATTAGTGTCCTACTGATGCTATAACAAATTATCACAAACTTAGTGGTCTACAATGACACAAATTCCTTAGTTTCCAGTTCTTGGAGATCAGAAGTCCTAAATAGGTCAGCAGGGCTGCATTCCTTCCGGAGTGTCTTAGGGAGAATCTAATTCCTTTCCTTTTCCAGCTTTTTAGAAGATGCCTGTATTCCTTAGTTCACAATCGTTCTTCACTCTGACCTTTGTTTATGTTGTCACATCTCCTCTGACTTAGAACCTCCTGCCTCCCTCTGGTAAGAACCCTTGTGATGACATTGGGCTCACCCAGATAATTCCCTCATCTCAAGATCCTTATCTTAATCCCATGTAAAGTCCTTTGTCATGTAAAGCAACATTGACAAGTTCTGGGGACAATTTAATAAGGACATACAGCTTTGAGGTGATTATTCAGTCTACCATATATTCTCTTTCAGCTTCCTGTGGTCCTCAACACTGAGCCTAATAGTTTACAAAACTAAGACACGTTACCTTGAATACCTCTCATTGTCTGAGGTTTTCAGGCTCACCTTAGCTTTACCATCATTAGCAGTAGAGTTTCCTAGCTGAAGTCTACAGAAAAGTAACCATCTTCCTCAGAAAAAAAACAACAACATGGGTTCCCCCCCCACCCAAATCCTCAGCTGATATCTCAGAAATACTTTATGGCAGGATGGTGAGCCTGTTAATTATTAAGAACCCTTTTAAGTTCACAACTGAACAATGCTCAGAGTAGTTGTTATAGCCAAGCCAACTCCCAAATTCTAGATAATGATACAAGCATTTCTTTCAGCTCTGGGAAGCTCGGGGACTAGTCTTACTACCTAAATTTGCACCGCAACCTATCAGTGATAGTAGTCCAATAATGAATAATCTACATCCTGCAGTGCAAGGACAACATTTTCTAAAAAGTTCTGGAGCCATGCCATTGGTAAGCTGTTGCCTTTTTCTTATTCTTAAAATACTTGGCTGGCATTTTATGTGACTAGAGCTATGTAGGTATTGCCTATCTAAGGAAACTTGATGACCTCCGTCACAGACTATTAAAGGCTTTCACGAATCCCTCTTATTCTCACTCACCACCACTTTTGCAAATTTCTTTCAGGATGGGTCAGCCAAGGTTCAAACGTCTTTTCTTCCAGGATAGCTGTTCTATCATTTGAAAATACTTTCACTTTCTGTGTCATCCTTATTTCCTGTATAGACTACATGACCTCACCTATCTCACAGCACAGTGTGTTGGTCATGTTTCTGATGGACATTCCAGGCTTAGAGTGATGGTCTAAGATTAGGGTGTTAAAAATAATTCTCCATGCATTCCCCTTGCAGAAAATTGGTAGCCACAAATAAATTACTTTTCACTGCTCAAATAAGGTCTTATTTCCAACCACTTTTTATTTTCTGAGGACTTTGAGTTACCCACTCTTAATATCATCCAACAGTACTCAAAAATCTACCCCTGATTGCCATTGTTTCAAACTCAAATTACTTTCACTCTAGATATTTTAATTAGTCAATTAGAGATTTATACTGCATGAGGAGCTCTAAATCTTAGATCCTCTCTGGCAACTCAATCTCTAGTTCTGTACCTACCAACAATTTGCAGGATCCATCTTCCATGTCTCTAAATAATGAAAACCTAGAAAGGCAACCTTACTCCTTCTCACAATGAGTGAGAAATGTCTCCATATCGTTTCTTACTAATTTGTGGTCCTCTGCAGGAATAACACAAGTGAAGATTAGCAAGTATAATGACCAAGCAGACATACAACCAGGGAATTAAATGTGTTTCTTTTTGCGGATACCTCTTGTATTTTGTAAGTGACTATCTTGTTATTTTCTCCCTAGACCATGCAAAGGGGGAGGAAAATCTTTCCTCCATAAACATGGCATAAATGTTTTTAGAATCATATAAGGTTAACCTTAAATGACTCGTTCTCCCTGCTAGCCTGCCCCAGTGCTTATTTTTTGTATCTTTAATTATGTCTTCGTTTTTATGGATTATGGATTCTCTGTCTCACAGAAACCTTTACCACCTTTAAGTTATAATTTTTAAAATTTGTTTCTTAACTTACAGCTTAGATATCTAACTCAGGGAGAATTTATTTTTCAGTGTGGCATGAGATAGGGGTCGAATCATACTTTATCCATCATCACATTTATTAACTTCATAAAATCCTGAATATTTTGTAAGATTTGCAATTTTCATTAAAATTGAATTGCATAATTTTACATGTTTATTTTGAACAGTGTAAAGGATCTGTCTATCAGCTAAGAAGAGCTAAGAGTAGCAGAAATATTGACATAATTGGAGGATGGATGACATCAAAAAGAGAGCATATCAGAGAGCATATTCATCAATCTCAGTACTTTCACCAATATTTTGGGGGCTATGATGATATCTTTCTCCTTGATGTAATCTTTTAACTTTATACTTGAGTAAGAAGAATGCTGTACAATATTATATGAAGTGATAAGCAAGTAAAATTTGCAAAGTGAAAAGTATGTTGACTAATTCTGTGTAGCTCCAAATTCAGTTTCTTCTTGTAGAAACCAATGCAGGGTTTTGCTTCTGGGGCAATGCGGCTGCCACAAAACCTTCCCAGTTTTTATTTTTTATTTATTTGTGTATTTTTCACTCAGACTGCATCCTCTCCCTCTTGCTCCCCTGAAGGAAAGCAAGAACGATCATCAAGGGTAAATGGTAGTTGCAATGAAGCAACACTGAGAGCCGGCTTCACACTCAGAGAGGATGCTGTGCCTCCTCCTCATGGTTTCTGGTGTTCTATGTGATCAGAGAAACTTCTTTAGCAATGAACTATAGAAATGATCCCTGAAAATATAATCTTACCTTCTCAATTTTTAAAGCATGGGAGACAGACATGCTGCACCGTATGCTCATATGAATTTTTTCAAACAATAAACAGATAATGTAATTATTATTCCCATGATAACAAATCATTTAGTAAACAATCGTATGTGAACATTTCTAGAAGTTGTCAAGTCCTATCCCATAGGATTTAACGTTAAAACTCTACCCCCAAGTAACAAGATATAGAACAGATATATCCGCTTTCACAAATTCTCTACCCTGCAAAAAAGAGAAGAGCAAATGTTTTGGTGAATCTTTGTAACTCACCAGTTTGTCTACCACATTTTCATATGGAAATGTATTCATTTCTTCTGCAGCCATAAGGAAAGAGAGATTTTTTTTTCCTATTTCTTTTCCTTGATATAATTTCCAAAGCTAATCGTAATATTTTCTAGACTCCCTCTTATTCAATGTCTTCCCCAAGAGGGGAAAAATGAGGGTTTTTAAACCTCAGGCAATAAAATGCATCATACAGATAGAAACATATATCTTGGCGGAGAATAAACTTTGGTTTATATGCACTTTGTTAAAGAAATTATGTTAACATTCCAGCTACTGCTTTTTTTTATTCGATCAATAAATACCAGTTGAGTGTATCTCCCTACCACCAATTTGCAAAGCTAAATGGAGAGGAGAATTCAGAGGCAAATATGAAATAATAATCATTTTAAATAGTTCTTCTTCCACAAAAAGTTTTTCCCAGATATGAAGACAAAGCATTTATTTAAGAAAACATTAAATGACTATACAAGAAAATAACTGCTATGAGATTGGTGATCGCTGTAGTCAGGGATCACAAAGAGCAGTTTCACAGAGAAGAGTAAAAGTTATTGAGCCCTGAAGGTCTAGGATGCACAGAAAAAGGAGAGGATACTTTAACAGGGAAAATATGAAAAAGAAAGCAGGAAGTTCACAGGTATCATCTTTTTATCTGATTTTGTCTTTCAAAAATCAAATGTGAGGTAAAAATGCCCTATTTTACTATTGTCTTATTTGACCAGAAAAAAAAGTGCATGAAAAATGTACACAATTTATTTTTTCTGTGAACATTAATGTATATCTATAAAGATTCCATTTCCCCCACTTTGCTCTAAAGTATATTTGCTCTCCAAACAGAAGCT
This sequence comes from Carlito syrichta, assembly GCF_000164805.1. Taxonomy (NCBI): domain Eukaryota; kingdom Metazoa; phylum Chordata; class Mammalia; order Primates; family Tarsiidae; genus Carlito; species Carlito syrichta. The sequence goes on from NW_007246175.1 coordinate 150,446, forward strand.
GTTTGATTTGGTTATCAGTGTAATTGATTGTCACATGCTTTATTGTTAGTACTCTCCACAGTTTTACAGAGAATGAAAATTATGTTGGAAACACAAAATATCTGAAAGACACAGTCCTTAGAAAACTAAAATAGTTATGGATCAAACCAAAGACTAGATCATCTCTGAACCTATTAATCGACAGGTTAGTCTACTGAACATCAGGTATTAGGAAAAGAGGCTTAAGCAGAGAGCAAGAGTTGAAACAGGAAGATGGATTTGCCTAAAGGCAATGATAAAGTCAGCGGCTCCTACAAAGAGACTTCGTGTTTATTCACCATGCACAATAACGCTTTGAATGGGTCCCAGAGTCAGTCTCATACCTCCATCAGTAAAGCTCCTTTCGGTTTTGAATTGCATGCTTTCTTTGCTCTTAGCATCTGAGTGATTTTCTACCTTGGTCATGCACCCTTTTTTCACTTTCAGAGCTCCTGGCAACTAAGTGAATCCCTTGCGACATCCTGGCTTTTATACCCTCCTCCCCTCCTTTCCCAGTCCCTGAGCTCAAACATCTCCCCATCTGTCTCCTCTTTGTCTCCTTTAACACCCTCTGCTGGCATGCTGATTCTAATTCTTGGAACAGCTTCACAATTAATGTACAGCAACTTTCCCCACCCCCAACTCCCTCTTGGTGGGGAAAAATGCTCTGCAAAGCATTCCAGGTCCAACAGCATTGCTCTGTAGCCCTTCTTTTGTACTGGTTTATACCATGAGGCTGAAATGATCAAGGAGGCATGAATAATTCTTTTTCTCGGGTGCCCTAGGAACACTTAAGGTGCCGTGTAATTCATGCAAAATGACCATGGGAGAATTCTGTCTCCTGAGTTGTTTTGTCCTGTACTCCTGGGGACATGTCAGTTCTAAGAATGGCCCTGTGCCTCACAATTCCATCATCAGTTCTTTCTTTGGAAGTACCTGTTTTATTGACTTTTCTAAAACCAGCATCCTCTTATTACTTTTCCCCTCAAGTGAAATATCCAGACTTAAAGGTTACTGGTAGAAGTTTCTAGTTGACTGTGTAGGGCTCGTCACTGAACTATATCCACAAGCAAAGAGTCCATAGGCATTAATGAGATGACTGCGGGCCTGGGCCTTTATTTCAAGATTTAAACCTTTTGTGAAGTTTGGCTGGCTGAACTTGGATTTTTAAATTCTTCCCTCAAGCCAAATTGAATCTGCACTGTGATGGCACTTACTACAGCCTCTGGTAACCTTATCAGAAAGATTCCAGTGAAATAAAATGTATAGCAGACATTCTCAGTGCCTTCATTAGAAATGTAGACCATTCATGTTTTTCTTATTCAGAATGAATGATTAGAAAATAAAAAATATTTTCTGTAGTCCATAAGGCAGAAAAGTTTCAGCTTAAGCTATCCAAAAACACGCTGTGATCTTGTGATTTTATTTTTGTTCTGTAAATCTGAAAATGTTTTATAAATTAAATCCAAATAATTAAATGATAAATGAAGTGTTCCTGTGCTCTATCTTACAATACTTCTGTTCCTAGATAAACTATTCTGGCTGTTTCTTTTGCAGTCAATCAAAGACAAGAAGCAGAAACTGGGAGAAAAGGGAGTTTCATTATATATAAGATTACAGAGAATGGGCTAGAATCATTACTGAAACCCACTCAAAAATAATTTCAACTCACCCAACTTTTATACCTCCATTTCACAGACCTTCATTCACTCCCAAGTTAAAGTTAACAAAGTCTACATGCAGTTTGACATCTTTCAAAACCTCTTGATCATGCTGACATTGCCCTTGTACATGACTATTGACATGACTCAAGGTCTCCTGACCATGCTGACATTTTCAGATAACATCCTGGAATTTACAGCATAGGTTTATGGAGAGTTGCAACACTCAAAAAGTGGGAATGGAAAGTTACAACAATAAAAAGAAAAAAGAAATCTGCTGCTTTTAACAAGCTATCTTGGTACATCTAGATACACAACTTTGAATTAATCAAGCATATGAAATCCTATAACACTTCCTTCTGGACGGGGACCAGTCAACCTGCACAAAAAGCCCAGTTGTGATGGAGAGAGGAGCTAGGGTTGTCATTTTTCTCGTGGTCTACTGCCTCTTCAGAGCCCCACCCTTATTCCTCAGAAACTCTGGCCATCCAGCAAACATCATGCTCTATGCTTCTTTGTCACTACCATCTACTGACTTCCCGGTCAATTCCATTCACACATTGAATACTTTAAGACCAGATCCACCATCTTCCTCTCTACCTCTCTCTCTAAGCCTGAATGGCAATGCCATGTAGAAAGTGCATCTAGAAACTTAGCCCTAATTCCAATAACCTTTTGCTCCACATTCTATCACTTGCCACATCCTAAATCTGGTTATCATCATATAGAAAATTGATCTCAACCTATAAATATTCAATGTGTTTCTACATTTAAAAATAAAGTCTGTCCCTTGATTCTCTAGCTGTTGGTCAGACTTTACCTTGCACCTACACCCCTCTTCACAGTATTTTCCATGTGCTATGTCCCTCTCATTGCTCCTTATTCTTCCTTAAACCACCTGTGATATGGCATCCGTTTCTTTGCTAAAAGTGTTCTCACTGGAGCAACCCAATGACCCACTTCACAGTACAAGTGGATTTGGTTTGGGGCCCATTCTAAAGCACTTTACATAATAGAAGCGTTTCCCCTCTCTCAAGCACTTGACAGGAGACTTGTCTGTTTCTCGGCTATTTTTCCTTGCCTCCTTCATAGATTCTTCTATATTGTTGCTTTCTTTTGGGTTTCATCTTAGATTTTCTTCATTGTATTTTTTTTTTATCGGGCTTAATCTGCATGATCTACTCTGGTCCCAGTTTTCAGCTAATTTACGTTTCTATGCCAATCACTTTCACGTCTATATCCTCAGCCTCTTTAAGTTTCGGACACATAATACTCCTAACAGTCTTCTAGATCTCTCCATTTATTTGTTCCACCAAGACCTCTATTTCAACATGATCAAAGCAGAATTTATCATTTTCCTTCAAGGTGCCCCCATTGCTCTAGTGTGTTGGTGGTCCCAACCAGTGACAAAATAGAACAGTGTTATTTTTACTTCTCCCTCCTTCTTCAGCCCTTACCTCCAGGAAATATAAGGCACTTAGTATGATATCTGGCTCTTACAGAGTATTCAGAACAACTTAACAATTGATATTGAAAACAAATTTCTAATCTGAATGTTTTATTTTTTTTAATTTTTATTTTAAAGATGTGGGGTACAGTCCAGCGTTAGGTATACAAATGGTCATTGTACAAGTAAAGTTGGGCCTCACTTTGGTCCCTGCATCACCTGGTTTGAGATCAGTTACCCTTATTGATGAAGTATGCTCCCCGCCCCACACTCCTTCCCCTGTGCCTCAGGTAGTTTTCCACTACTGTCAATTCCTTTCTTATAGTATTATAATAATTGTTCAGGGTCCACTTATGAGGGAGAACATGTGGTACTTGTGGTACTCAGTGCTTTGTTTCTGTGGTAGATCACTGAGTATTACAGACTCTAAATCCATCCAAGTTTCTGCGAAGTTCATAATTTCTCCTTCTCTATGACTGAGTAATATTCTATCATGAATATGTACCACATTTTTAAAATTCAGTCTACTTTTGACGGGCAGCATGGTTGGTTCCATGTTAATCTAGAATTTTTAAAGAAAGCAAGATTAATTTGGAATGCCTTAACCTAAACATGCAGCATATTTAGTAATAGGTAACAAAATCTACTGTGACAAATGGCAAATAATAAGTGTAGTGCTCATATTAACTTTAGTCCTCTTTAGGAAAGTTGTGAGACATTATAATTTAAGAGTTTTACTTCCTTCAGTGTGTGCTTTCTGCAAATTATCTCCTTCATTTTATTGTCTGGAACTGACCTCATACATTATGCTGTGTAGCTTTGTGTTTCTCTCTATTCTATAAGGTCTTTACTGATCTGTGATGGCAAGGAAGGGGGATTGTATACCCTGCTTTGTTGTCCCCTTGGAAAACTTTTAAGCTAAGCATGGTTGTCTGTAACCTGAAAAAGTCTTCTTCAGAATGAAGAAAGGTATATTCCAAGAGTAGAGGGCCTCAGAGAATAGGGAATATGAGTCATTAATGGAACGGTCAGCCAGGTATGATGGCTTTTTCCAAGGACAGGCAGAAGAAACTCTGGGGCAAAGTAGTAGAAGAAGAGATGGACATATTTTATGAGGAATGGAAGGTGGATGAGGCAGTTAGAGTAAACAAGAACTGAAAATTTAAAAAATAAAGATTATCAAGCAGCTGGAGCCATTGATAACTGGCAAACCATAATCAAGTTAAAGTTACTACAGAATGTAGGTGAAGAAACTGAGACCCAGAGATGTTCTAAGACTGGTGGCCAAGGTCGGTGGCTCACACCTATAACCCCACTACTTTGTTGTTTTGTTTTGTTTCTGAGTTGGAGTCTCTCTCTGTCGCCCAGACTGGAGTGCAGTGGCATGCTCCCGGCTACAGCGGCCTCGACCTACTGGGTTCCAGCGATTCTCGTGCCTCAGCCTTCCAAGTGGTGGGAACTACAGGTGCACACTACCACGCCCGGCTATTTTTTGATTTATTGTAGACATGAGGTCTCGCCAAGTTGCCCAGGCGGGTCTCGAACCCGACGGCTCAGGCCATCCACTCGCCTCAGCCTCCCAAAGTGCTGGGATTACAGGCTGAGCCACCGAGTCCAGCCAATCCCACTACTTTGTGAGAACGAGGCAGGAAGATTGCTTAAGCCCAGTAGTTTAAGACCAGCCGAGACAAGATAGCAAGACCTCATCGATACAAAAAATAAAAAAATTAGACAGGTGTGATGGTGCTCGCCTGTATGTAGTCCCAGCTAGTCAGGAGGCTGAGGCAGGAGAATCGCCTGAGCCCAGGAAGTGGAGACTGCAGTGAGCTGTGATCATGCTACTGCACTCCAGCCTGGGTGACACAGTGAGACATTGACTCAAAAAAAAAAAAAAAAAAAAAAAAATTGGGTCCTTAGGAAACCATGATGAGCTGGTCATTTCTAATTTGGCACAATATTACATGAATGCAAAAGATAAGACATTCCTCAGAATATTAAACCCTCAAATGCTCTTGAATTGTGACAAAGTGATGCCATAGTGACAGATACAGAACTGTATTTTCATAGAATATTCTTCTTCTATAGAGACTGGCAGATTCCAAACTTCCAAACAAGTTTCCCCCACACATGGGGCTTATTAGAGGCCCTGCACTTACTTCCCTTGGCAGGGAAACAAGTCGCATTTATATTCTAACACAAGCTGCTTTCCATAATATATGCAGAGTGGGCTTCGCCCATGTGTTGGAATGACATCAGCCATTCCCAGACCAGGCTGCAGAGGCTCAGAATCACTGCTTGCCAGAAAGATGAAAAGAGTGGGATTGTTGAATGTCAGGGAAAAACAGACAAATTAATCCACTCCAGCTAACAGATGACTCGTGAATTTGCCTCAAATTGAGTAGCGTCTTAAATTATCTCTGATCTTAGCTAGAATATTTATCTATATATTATTGTCAATAGACATAAAAATGAAGCGCTGGGAAATACGTCCTTTATTTGCTCTGTCAAACGGGTTCCACGTCAATGCTGTATTAAAGCCCTGCTACTTTCTGGATCTACTCAGGGACCCCAAAATATACCCACACAGGAAATAGACTAGAATTGAACACATTCCTCCAAGTTATTCCCATACACACAACCTTCTTCACAGAACCCAAATCTATCAGCGAATAAGTAGGAATATATTTTTATTTAAAATAATTGGTTAGCACTCTGGCATTTTTCAAAAATTATTTCCCAAAGTTCCATGAAATAAAATGTACCCTACAATTTCTTTGGACTGGCAATATTCCATCACTTTCCTTTTCTCGATTATGACAGCAGTTCTGATACCTGCTTACATGTAGCTGGAAGACAGGAGTCTGAAACTCTTGCCAACAGGGAAGATAAATTGACTAGGCTGCTGCTGTTCTATCTATGAGAAACACTCATGTAAAAAAAAATCGTAGTTTGATGAAATACAAAGATTCCTTCTCCCTGCTTGAACATGTTACATGTCATTAGGGGAAAGAAAATTTCACAAGCTTTCTAACAGGAAAAAAATAGGATGTGGAATTTTTAATGTTTTCAGTCTGGAGACAGAAATAAATTGAGGGTTTAAAAAGTTGATTCTAAATTGAGTCTGTTATTGGCTGTATTACCTTGTGCAAAGTACTTCACCTCTCAGGTATAGTGTCCTCACCCAATTCAGTGAGATGAGTGCATTGGATCATCTCTTTGGTCTCTTCCACCACTAAGTTTCTATGACACTAAGATTCCTGACACTGAATTTCATAGCACTGGAAAGACTGCCCTTCCTTCTTTTGTACAATGCTAAAGTGAAGACACACTTTAGTAGACCCAAAAGCACGACCCATCTACTTTTTACAAACTGAATGCTTGTGTCCCCTCAAAATGTATATGTTGAAGCCCTAACCCTCAATGCAATGATGTTTAGAAATAGTACATATGAGGTGATAATTAAGGTCAAATGAGGTCATAAGAGTGGGGCCCTAATCCAATACAGCTTGTGCCATGATAACAAGAGGAAGAGACACCAAGGCTTGCTCTCTCTTCCCTCTCTCCCTCCCTCCCTCTCTTTCTCTTTCTCTACCAAGTGAGGATACTGCAAGAAGGCAACTGCCTGCAAGCCTAGGAGACAACCCTCACCAGACAAGGACACTGCTGGCACTTTGACTTTGGACTTCCAATCTCCAGGACGATGAAAATAATCGATTTCTGCTGTTTAAGCCTCCTAGTGTATGGGATATGTTATTGTCAGTCTATGACAGACTGAGTAGACTAATCTGCATTTATATTTTTTAAAACAATTAAGGCTCGATTCCCACCCTCACAACCTTGATTCCCACCCTCACAACCTTGCCAAATCTATACAACTAACACTTCGAGTTCAACCCTTTGAGGCAAATACTTTAAAAGAGTAAGACTTCTGTGTGTTTCTCAGAAGTTATAAACTCCTTTTTAAAAAATAAACTCCAGTAGTCAATTGATTTTTCAGTATGAGTTCCAAAACCATTTAATGGAAAGAGAATAGACTTTTCAATAATGGTATTGGGAAAACTGGATATACACATGCAAAAGAGTTAAGTTGAATCCCTTTCTTCCCTCATATTCAAAAATTAATTCAAAACTAATCAAAGGCCTACACTTAAGAGCTAAAACTTTGAGACTCTTAGAAGAAAACATAAGAGTAAATCATTGACTTTGGACTTGGCAATAATTTTTTAGATATGACACCAAAAAAGTCTAAACTAAAAATTTTTGTGCATCAAAGGACACTATCAAGACAGTAAAAAGACAACTCATAGAGTGGAAGAAAATATTTGTAAATCATTTATCTGATAAAGGACAAATATTTGAAATGTACAAAGAACTCTCACAATGCTAAACACTGGGGGATTTGGTGTCTCTACTCTTGAATTCCTTCTTTAACTTATTGCTTATCCTTTGATGGCTTGTTATACCAGAAGCAACCACGTTTCTTTCCTGTGACTGCAAAAACAGAGACAGCATAAAAGGAACACTTGTGTTGTTATTAAAGAACTGAAGGATAACAGTTGACTGAGTAATTCAAACACTAAACAAAAGTAAACATTTTTGGAGGAGCTGATGGGCTATTATTATTGCCTTCACTGAAATCATACTTTGAAAGTACCACTAGCAGCAGCATGAGTTCTGAGTCCATGGATTTTATTTATTATTATTTTTTGAGTTGTAGTCTCACTCTGTTGCCCAGGCTGGAGTGCAGTGGCATACTCAAGGCCACCCCAGCATCGACCTGCTGGGCTCCAGCAATCCTTCTGCCTTGGCCTTCCAAGTAGCTGAACCTATAGGCGTGTGCTACCATGCCCAGCTAATTTTATTTATTTATTTATTGTAGAGACAAGGTCTCACCAAGTTGTCCGGGCTGGTCTCGAACCTGCGGGTTCAGACAATCCACTTGCCTCAGCCTCACAAAGTGCTGGGATTACAGGCTGAGCCACGGAGCCCTGTCAGTCCATGGATCTTAAAGCAGAAGGAATGGTTTTAAATTTTTAGTAGTATCTTGCAGCCAAGTAAATGGTTTTTCCAGTCAGTGTTCAGCAGCTTACTTATAGGAACAGAGAACGATATTTAGATTCATCTGAAATGAGGTTTTATAAGGTGTATATAATTGATGGATATTAGGAAAAGTAAGGTAAAAAAATAAAAAACAACAACCTTGTTTGGAGAATTTCCTAATATACATATTAATCATCCTGCTTAAAAGTAACAGTAAAAATTATTTGCTCAGTTGTAGCCAATATCAAACTTAGTACTCCAGTGCCAGGAAAGCAGGGTCAAAAAGAAAGACATAGTAATTTACTTAATAAAAATTAAGTAGGAAAAGACATACCCAATGAAGACTCAGAAACTAGAGACACCATCATTGTCAATTCTCATGTTTTCAAAAAAATGAAATGTTTCAGAATTCATTTTCTGAGAAAGGGCAGAATTTTCCCATTTAGCAGGTACGCCCCCCAACAAAAACAAATATAGAAACATAATGTCACTTAATTTTAAGTTATAAATGACAGTTTATGGACATTCAGCCTGAGAAAGAGAAGAATTAAAATTATTAGCTCTGGAACCAGTCAAGATGGGTTTCAGATCCTGTCCATGACTCTTACTGGATATGTGATCATAGACATGACATGAGATCTCTCTGTTCCTTAGTTTCCTCATTTGTGAAATGGGGAAAATTATAGTATCTACTTCTTAGGAGAGTTGTATGAATTAATTGAGTTAGTATATATTTATATATATATAATTTATTATTTATATATAAGTATATATAAATAAAATACACTTGGAACAGAGAGTGGTCTATGGTAGATGGTACATCAATATTGTTATCATGCATTGATCAACACCCTTGTGAAGTCCATTAAAATATATATTTTTAAATTATGAAAGTATATAAATATATAACATTACATAAACTATAAAATGAGCATGTGATAAAGATTTTATTTAAGTCGTTAATCAGTGAGGGAACCAGATAGGTCTTAATACCACTTCAAAAGAGAGATTTTTTAATTAAAAAAAGCAGTTAAACAAAGCAAGGATATGTTGAAATCTAAATGGAGACAAAACTATAGCTTCTTTCACAGAGGGGGATGGATCTCAGGTAAACCTGACAGGACAGAATTTGCGTATCTATGGACAAGAATCATTGGCATTGCTACCAGTTACAATTTACAGTGTTATAAAATCACTTGCATAGATATGGAGTCAGATCATCTGGAGAAAGACATCTTGGGATCATACAGTGCTTAATTTTACATTCAAACACAAATTTTTCTTTACAAGTTGAACATTTCCTTGGCCTACCAATTCTGCCTGAGACAGTAAACATTTGCTTAAGTTTGGAAGTCAGCATATTTTCTTGAGCCCATGGTTCAGAACAGCAGATATGAAAATTGTAAGACAGGTATTGGGTTTGGGGAATACTTGGTTTTTGGATAGCTGCTAATAAAATAATTGGTGCTTCTATTTCACATTATGCACTGGTCGTATTTGTTTCTAGCATTTACTTTTTTTCTTAATACTGCCTACAAATGCCAAGATATTCCTTTTTTATCAAAATCTACTGGGACTTTGAAAAGATGGGCTTTGTGTGGGACTTGGATTAGGAGTAACCTGAAGCCAAAGGTGCTGCAAGGACTACCCTGACTCCAGTGGCAATTTTTCAGGCCATGCTCATTCAATCAGCACTTAATTACCTGAAACAGCATGAGACTTCTGGTGGGACTGAGAAGCCTAATAATAAATATGGGAATACATACTCAGAAACTTATCTCTGAAACTAAAGAGTGAATTGACAATAAAAGAGAATTGTTGGTGTTTAGTTTTAAATCTTGATAGTGTATTTACTAGATTTAATGCTATGGTGTTGAGTGATTTGTCCCATGTTGATGCATACTAAATAAAAATCTGATAAATGTGGTTGGACTGCATAGCTGAGGGTAATTTGTGATAACAAATAGGAGACTGATTAACCTAGTACATTACAATACTTATACCACTGAAGTTTTGCCTTGTGCTGGCTCATAAGGAAACCTTGGACTCTAGGTCCAAGGTCAAGGGACTTTCCTTTTCACATTGTCCCCAAGAGCCCTTCAATTTCAGGGAGCTTATGAGTCAATGGGGCCACTGAGTAGGAATATTTAGGAGGAAATAGGCGGTCCTATGACACAGATGCACATGATTTCTGTTCAGTGGTCTGGAGAGAATGTGCAGGATCTGAGCGTGGGATATCCAGAAGTGGCAAAGAACAAAAAAACAGATAGTAATATAGTTCTGGGTGCTGGTGAAGGATTTTTCTCACTTATTTAGAGTCTGGGCATGACCTTGGCCTTTTCCACATATTTTTTTCCACATCAAGTAGATCCCACTGACTTCCCTTCTCCGGACTTTTCTAATACTCACCCTGACTATCACAGAACACCTAATCTCCTTTTCCAGGTGGAATGATCCAACTCTTCAGGCAATCAAGAGTTCACACGTGAAAGTTACTCTCTACTTCTTTGTTTTGTTGCTTCCTGGCTTTGCTTTTTTACTTTCAAAAGTTGCCATTTTGCCTGGAAAAAAAAATTGCCTTTCATAGCTGATGCCTTGGAAATGTCTCTAAACCCCTGTTTTGATCATCAAAGCTCAATAATTATTTTTCCTTTTTACTTAAATTCCTGTTTAAACAAACTTCACCCTCTCTAAGGCAATGAATGCTCTTGAATAAATAAGGAATGGGTCTTTTGTATGAAAACGGAAGATGAAATGCACATGGATGAAGGTTTTAATGATCATCTTGCTATATTAATATGTAATTAAGGAGCAGGCACTAGAATAAAAGGTATACAGAGACAGAACAAGTAAGAGAGGAGCCATTCCAAAAAGAATGAAATGGAGAGGTGTCATCAGCTCACTCTACCACTTATACATGTCTGTGGCTACACGTTCTTCCATTTACATGGGTGCCCTGTCCAACTTTCTATTTCTTTTATAATTTTTTTTTTGCCTCATTTATCTTGCTTGTCTCAATCTTCAGATGTAGCCTAAGTAGAGGCACATAAAGGAAAAGGCGTCCCTTTGACTTTTTAGGGCAAAAACTTAAAAACTCATCTCCCTTGATTTGAGTTTTTGCCTTAATATATATTTTGCTCAGGCCTATCAGCCATCTTTTATTTGGAGAAAGGAGATCTGTATACATGGCTGAGCCTGGTTTGATAAGGAGTCACATAGATATTTGGGGTCAAATGCCATTATCAATGGTATCCATTTTCAAATGACTACAGCAAAAGTTTTTGGTCAAAAAGGGATGATAGACTAATCATATTTGTCACACTTGGAAAATAGAGTTGAGAAATAAAGTGAAAAGCAGGCCATAATTAATAGGCACTGAGGTTTAAAAGATACAAAAAGAGAGAAGTAATGAACTAAAGGAGTGATCAGTAAGGACAGGTGTAGTCTTCAATGAGAAGGAAATAAAACCTAAGAGTAAGTGGAGCTTTAAGGACAAGAAAGATGCAGACCAGAAGGTAGGGAAGTCAGTGAGTCATTAGAGCAGAGGTGGAGAATTGAACTAATATTCATATGAATGCTGAGTGTTATGGTGAAGGTCTGGGAACTCCTGCTTCTGGGGCTGTTGGAGAACCCACAGGCCCTTCCTGAGATTCTGGTGGGCAGGGTTGGTCTTCTGAAGGCTGTCAGAGCCTGTTTCCCTTATTGCCTCTTTATTTTACAACACCCACTTCTCCACATTTATTTCCTGCTCCATTCCTTGATCTCACTTTGTTCCAGAAATGCAATGTCCCTTTGTATTACTATCTCAGGGCTGCTGGGTGGCTTAAAACAACATAAATGTATTGTCTCACAGTTCTGGAAGCTTGACATCTAATACCAAGATGTCAGGAAGGCCGTGCTCTTTCTGACAACTCTAGGAGGGAATCCTTCCTTGCCTCCTCCAACTTCTGGTACTTGCTGGCAACCCTTGGCATTTGTTGGCTTGTAGCTACATCACTCCAGTTTCATGGCCATCTTTTGCTTGTGCATCTCGACATCATCTTTCCTCTGTGCATGCCCTCTTTACAAGGACACCAACCATATTAGATCAGTGCCCACACTAATGACTTCATTTTAACTTGCTTATCTCTGGAAAACTCCATTTCCAAACACGGCCCTGTCCTGAGGCTCTAGGGCTTGATACTTTAACACACTTTTTTAGAGGGAGAGGAATACAGTTCAACCCATAACATCCTCTAATAAATGTGTTTGAATTAATTTGTCTGTATATCCTTAGAATGATTCTTTCATTCCCCTGAACCCATATAAACTCATAAAGTTTAAGGAAGTCTCTGTCCTGTGAATCTAAAATAACACAAAAACTTTTAAATGTGGTTTTAACGAATTATTTTATTATAAGATCTGATTCCAGCCAGCATTTTTAAAAATTTACTTTATTTTAAAGATGTAGGGTACAATCAGGATTAGGTATACAAGTGATCATTGTACAGGTCAAGTTTGGGCCTAACTTTGGTCCCCACTTTGCCTGGTTTGAGATCAGGTACCCTTATTAGTGGTATGTACCTTTCCTCCCACACATGGCAGTTTCCTGCTACTGCTAATCTCTTTCTCATAATATTATGGTAAATATTCAGGGTCCACTTATGAGTGAGAATATATGGTACTTAGTTCTTTGTTTCTGTGATAAATCACTGCGTATGATAGACTCTAAATCCATCCAAGTTGCTGCAAAGTCCATAATTTTTTTCTTCTTTATGACTCTGTAATATTCCATCATGTGTATGTACCACATCTTTTTTTATCTAGTCCAGTTTCGATAGCCCAGTTGGTTCCATGTTTTTGTTATTGTGAATAGTCCAGCCAGCACTTTATATCCATGTGCTGTGAATAAAGAATCTCAGTCTTCTTACTGATGGAAAATAATAGCTCTTCATATTTGTGACCTTAAGGTTTTATGCTATGCATGAGGTAGGCAGTAGCATGGGGATTACCTTTTTATAGACTAAAGAGTTCTAAAGGGTTCTTCATGGCTAAAGAGACAGAAGGCCAGCTATCTACAACAGATGTGAAGGTATTTCCCTTAAGCAAATATATTAAGCAAATAAAAATATAAATCAGGGCTATAAGGAAACAGACAGCACACTCAAAATTAGGATAATTTTATGCTGTAAGTATAGTCATTCGGGTCAAACTGAGGGCAACTCTTCCAAAACAATTTCTCTGTGAATGTGTAAGAGCAATAGAGCAAGACAAGAAGAGGGGAACTGGGTGCAGTGGCGCAAGCCTGTAATCCCAGTAATTTGGGAGGCCGAGGCAAGAGGATTGCCTAAGCCCAGGGGTTTGAGATCGGCCTGGGCGATAAATTAAAAAAATTAGCTGGGTGTGGTAGTGCGCACCTATAGTTCCAATTACTTGGAAGGCTGAGGCAGAAGGATCGCCTGAGCCCAATAGGTCAAGGCTGAGGCAGCCGGGGGCATGCTGCTGCACTCCAACCTGGACAGCAGAGTGAGACTCAAAAAAAAAAAAAAGAAGAAGGGAGATGAGATGCAGGAAGTATATTTGTCAAAGAGGTTCATTTCCCTCGATTTTATGTCAGTAACACTTATACATCATAAAACTTAAGATAATAATTAAGACGATAACACATAAGATAGTACTTATCTCTGAAGCATTATCTTGAGGTACTCATTCACCTCTTTCTTTCCAAGCAAATGTCTAACTACATTATTGTCTTGCCACAATGCCCTTTCTTTTCTTTAGTTGGAGTCTCACTCTGTTGCCCAGGCTGGGGTGCAGCGGCATGCTTACGTGCTCACGACCACCACTGCCTTGACCTGCTGGGCTCAGGCGATCCTTCTGTCTCAATCTTCCAAGTAGCTGGAACTACAGATGCGCCACAATGCCCATTTTTTAAACTGCCAATTACCTGAGAAACATTCTTAGTTATCCTAAAATACTTCAAACTCTGCATTTCAAAAAAATGACCATTTACCCACCCCATCTCAGTTTTGCTTTCCCTGCTCACTTCTTGATTTTAATATTTTTTTCTTTCACCTATTTAAAAAAATATTGCTATTATATTTGAATCATTTTCTTTCTACATACTCCATATTTATGTACTCTAGTTGGTGAATTTTCCCTTTAAATTGGTTTTCTTATTTGGATTCTTCCTCTCTACTGTTATATAGTAAATAGCTACCATTTACTATTTTGATAGTATGTGATGAACACTGCTAAATACTTATCAAACATTACTACTTTGATAATTAAACTACCCTTTAAAGTACATACAATTATTCCTATACTCCCTAAAAGTTTCAATAGAAGAGATGGGAAATAAAATCCAGGAATTCTCTCTGACAGTGAATTCTTCAAAAGGAGAAAATTTGAATATATGACAAAATAGGAAAAATCAAGTATATCAATTCTGAAAGCTCAGCAACATAGTAAGACTTCTAGGTGGAAAGAACAGAGAAGACATGATAGGGCAGCTTATTTTAAAATAATAATAATGGCATATATTTCTAAAGCTAACGCAAGATGAGAATATTTTTATTGCTTGACTCACCTTCATGTCCAGCAAAATGAATGGAAATTTTCTTAGCCATAACTATATTAGTACAAAATTTCAGAAAACAAAGTGAAAACAGAGATCCCTGAAAGTTCTTAGAAAGGAACAAAAAAGTCAAGTACAATGTAATGTGTCTCAGATTAGCATTCACCTTTCCACCAGAAACACCAGCTCTGAAGGTAGTGAACCTATGCCTTTGAAAGGTGTTTAAACCAGGCTCAGTGGCTCAGCCTGTAATCCCGCACTTTGGGAGGCTGAGGTGAGTGGATTGCCTGAGCCTGCGGGCTCGAGACCCACCTGGCCAACTTGGCAAGACCTCATCTCTACAATAAATCCAAAAATTAGCCGGGTGTGGTAGCGCATGCCTATAGTTCCAGCTACTTGGAAGGCTGAGGCAGAAGGATTGCCAGAGCCCAGCAGGTCGAGGCTGCAGTGGCTGGGAGCATGCCACTGCACTCCAGCCTGGGTGACAGAGTGAGACTCCAACTCAAAAAAAAAAGAAAAAGAAAGAAAGTTGTTTAAAGAAAAAAACATGTATTTATTGTTCAGAATTTCTTCCTGGTCTAAGTTTTACTAACTATTCACTGAGCACATATAAGAGATATTTTCATGTATGTAAAGTCTCAGAGATGTTACTGCCCATATAATTACTTTGAAAACACCTGTCAAGGGAAAACCAAAAAGGGAGGTATCCAGAAAAGAAAAATTTAAAGATTTCAGAGACTTTGTATTTTTTGAACAGGGCTGTTAAGACTATTAAAACAAGACAACATACACACACAAACTAAAGATAAGACAACTAGAAACTCCAGGAAAAATATACTTCTCAGCTCTGCAGTGAACAGTACTTATATCAGTGCTATATTACAAATAGTATTTACCTAATTTTACCTTTTATAGCTAACCCACAAGCAAAGAAAAGAGATTGTCTTATTCCATTTTGTACTGCAATCACAGAATACCTGAGATGGGGTAAGTTATAAGAACAGAATTTTACTAGCTCACAGTTCTGAGGCTGGGTGGTTTACAACCTAGGTATAACATTATTAGCATCTGGCAAGGGCCTTCTTGCTGTGTTGTCACATGGTGGAAAGCAAAGGGAGAAGAGCGCAAGAGAGTGGACCCACACCCACAAGCCCTTTTTATATTGGCATTGATCTATTCATGAAGGCAGAGTCCTTATGACGTAACATCTCCCATTCACCACCAGACCCCATTGCATTGGTTATTCAGTTTTCAACACATGAATTCCAAAGGACACAGTTAAACCTATCATAGCATTAATGATAGTATTTTGAAATTACGTAAATATTTTCAACTTTGTATATACAGTAGATTAGAAATTAGAAGAGAGAAGAGGTAAAAGAAAGAGTGAAATATTCATATTTTTACTTTAAAGACAGAGGATTTAAGACACATAGACTATTGTCCTATAACTGATGAAATAAGGAATAAAGACATCAGTATATTACTTTGTATTATAAAGATAATTAATAAAGTGACTTAAAATGTGAAACAACTATCAAGAAAAGCAGGGATGGTACATGAGAATTTAATCTTTATTTCAATTATAAGTCAATTAATATCATCTAAGATTTGTAAATCAAGAAATAATGTTATACTAGTATACTGTTTAGAGATACGGAGGAAACTACTAAAGGAAGAAAAATCAGAAACAAATTTTAAAAATTATAAGTAGAGCTCTCTCATGGTGAGTATATGTGGCACAAGTGCATTATAACCACTTCTCTAAATTTTTTTTTTCTTTTTTTCCGAGTTGGAGTCTCACTCTGTCGCCCAGACTGGAGTGCAGTGGCAATCCTTCCGCCTCAGCCTTCCAAGTGGAACTACAGGCGCGCGCTACCATGCCTAGCTATTTTTTAAAATTTATTTATTGTAGAGATGAGATCTCGCCAAGTTGCCCAGGTGGGTCTCGAACCCGCGGGCTCAGGCAATCCACTCACCTTGACCTCCCAAAGCGCGGGATTACAGGCTGAGCCACCGAGCCCGGCCACTTCTCTAAAATTTTGAGTCCTTTGTATATTTTATCTTATTCATTCAATGAATGTTTATTGAATACTTACTACGACTCTGTACTGTGCAAGTATTAGGGATAGAACAAAGAACAAAGCAAACAAAAACTCTTTTCTCATGAATCTTATATTCTAATGAGATAACTTGGATCATCATTTGTATATATTAAAAATTCCTTCCAAAGTGACCTTTAATAGGGAGACAAGTGTGAATGATCACAGGATTCAGAGTCCAAGGAGCCTGAGTAGAATCTTGACCCTACTCTTTATTAGCTAGAAAGAAAATATTTGTTTTTGAGCTTTGTTTTTTGCATCTTATTTTCTGTAAAATGAGGGAGATGATTCTTGAACTGAAGGGTGATTAATGAGAACAAATCTTCTGGCATGCTGGGTACTCTGGACATGGTATTTATTATCATAAGACCCACCCAGTCCACCTGTCCTACTCAAATCCTAGTCAATCTCATTTTTCCCTTGTCCTGTTTTTTCAAGTTTTTGTTCTAAGTTTTTCAAAGTTGCAGCTAATAAGCAGATATGTTAATCCAGCCAATGGAGTGGTGAGGGCAAAGAAATACATGTTATCTAAGAAAGTGTGGTATAATGAAATCCTCATCACAGAAATTTTTAGTTTTTGTCCTGCTTTAATGTGTCCTGGGTAATTCATTTCCTTTTAAGAGCTTCATACAAAATAAATGAATGAATTCTGTAAATAATAAAAATATTTAAGTATTGAACAGGCTTATTAATAAGAGGTCTATTTATATATCAATTGCTTTATTGTTCTTTTCTGGTACTGCCTTTTCTTAGCAGGAATCTGGCTTTTCTAGGTAATAAATCTCTTTAGAAAAAAAAGGAGGGGGCTTACAATAGTGGAATTTCAGGCACTGAAGTGGGTCAGCTCAAAGAACATTTTGGGCAAGGGGTCATCATTTCAGTTCACTTAACCTTACCTTGATAGCAACTCACCCTCGACCAAGGTTCCACTGGGTATATTCAAAAAGGAATTTAGAATTTCTCTATTGTAACAGTCTGTTGAAGGTCACTTACAAGTTTTCAAATATTTTAGGTTCAATAAAATTCCAGCTGTATTTAGCCCTGAACAATTTTATTTTATTTTTAAACCTGTGTGTGTTAAAGAAAATTTTATTCATATGTTTTTGATTCACTTACACTTCAATTATTAAAAATTGGTTTATTTCATAGTTATCTAATTCCCAAGAAGTTATCTAATAGTCAAGAGTGTTTAAAATTACTTTCCTTTAAAGAAAAAAAGTCACTCTAAAGAAAAGGCCAAATAACAGATTTGTTTGCCAAGAGTAAACAAATTTTACATAACCAAAGTTTCCATTTTGAGTCCAAACTCCAAACCTATCATCTCTGGGTTGTGTCTAAAAAAACTTTAACAAGACATGTTCTGCTCTCCAAAATTAACAGAAAAGTAGCATCAGGAGAAAACAGGCTTAAAATGGCTGACAAAACATTTTAAGTTTTATTAAACTTATCCACAATTGTAAACCTGCATCACTTGATTAGTAAATAGTTATTGGATGTATAGCATGGAATCAGAGTACTTATATTTTCCTATCATTGAGTGAACTTGGGTAAGTAATTTAATTTAATAGTCTCACTTTCCCACTTAAGAATATGGAGCTAATAAGATCTCACCTACATAATATCAAAGTGTTGAAGCCAAGGAACATACAGGACATTACGGCCCTTTGAGATATATTTGAAGGGCTATGTAATTGCAATCATTACTAAAAAACAATAATAAAAATTGCTATTACTGCAAAACAAAGAATTTTGCCAAAATTTTAATTTTTGGTAATTACAGTGGAATACTATTAGAAAAAATATATGTAAAGAAATTTGGGGACTTCAGGCAAGATGATGACGGGACAGGTTGGACTGTGAGAGTCTCTGCAAAAGCCAGCATCCATAAAGATTCTCTGTTGTGTAGGCGTGTGCCAGTGAGTGAGTGAAAGTCCATCTGACGGGAGACTCGGATTCATGCACCCGGGGCTCTTCCTTGGAGGTGATTGCAATCCCCCACCACCTGAGATCAGAATCGCTGGCATGCAGGATTGTCTGCCATTCTCGGGAGACTCCTGAGAAGAACTTGCCAAATTCAACTGATTCTATTTGTCTGGCGCCTGGTCCACACCAACACCTGTAACAGCAAAGCAGCTGGAGCCCCAATGGAATCCCTGGAGAGAGAAGAGCTGGGAGAGCTGGAGAGAAGCCCCACCCCAGGTGAGGAACCTCAACTGCAGCCATTTTCTCTGTCCTGAGACCAGAGACCTGCATTACCCCACCCAGCTCCACCCAGCCTCCAACTTGAGACCTAAGGTAATCTCATCAAACTTGGGACAGAAGCCTTGCCCCCACACTGGATCAGACACAGACACGTCAGATCTGAGTGGGAGACTTGACAGGCAGCAAGCCAGGTGAGTCCAGATCTGATCCACCCTCCTCCCAGTAGGCCTGGGACATCTTGACCCACGCTGAGAGCAATCCTATCAGCCTGTGCTGAGAGCACAGGGGAGGGACTGGAGATCAGAGCTGAAAGGAAGTTGGACTTACAAAAACTACCTCAAAGCGAGTTTTTTTATTGCTGTTTTTGTCTGTTTGTTGCTCATTTTTGTTTGTTTTAGTTTTTTTCTCTCTTTCTTTCACTTTTCAATAGTGTTTTGTCTGTGCTTTGTTACTCTTATTTTATTCCTGTTTTTTTAAGACTTCCTGTCTGTGTATGGGTATATTTGAGGGAGAATACATCGATAGGGGGATTTTTGTCAGTTTGTGTGTTTGTATGATTGTCTGTATGTTTTAATTTGGTTTTTTTCTTTACTTTTTTCTGTCTTTGTGTCTCCTTTCATTTATTAATTGGTATGTCTGTCTGTTTTCCCTCTTATTCCTCTCTCTCCACCTTTCTCTTACCCCCCCCTTTCCTTTTTTCATTCTTTTCCTTTTTCTTGCCTCAGTTTCCTTTCATGGAGCAAACCTATACCCCCACTGCATGGACAGATTGTAAGGCAGTGGGGAGTGGGTTCCAGGGGGCCCACACACCTGTCAGTGGATACTGGAATCTTCAGATACTTGCTGAATCACAGTTCCCTCCTCAATTAAATCTCAAAACTGCAAAATGTACAGCCTTCCACTACAGCCCAGCTTCAGAATTGAACAAAGCCAGAGGATCCACATAAGGAAGAATAGGAGATTGAGCAAGCAGAAGTAAAAGCTACACCTCTATCCCTGAACAACAGAATTAAAGATGGGGGTAGGGGGAGGAGGAGGAAGGAAAATCTACACAAATGAAGAAAAATCAAAAGAAGAATATGGGTCTCACACAGACCACTGAGAGGTCAGACACTGAGAATATAGATTTTGGAACGCAAACGATGAAAAGCTCCAGAATGACTGGTCTCAAACCACAAACTCAGATAGCAAGACATTAATAGAGAGAAAAAATAGAATTAAGGAGACACAAGAGGAAAGAATGAAGGAGTTGATAACTGAGATAACAGCAATAAAGAATACAGTGAATGAAATAAATAACAAACTGATAAGCATGGAAAGCAAAATTAGCCAAGCAGAAGAAAGAATCTCAGAGCTTGAAGACCAAAATATGGAAGTAACGCAAACTGTCAAAAACATAGAAAAGAAGCTTTAAAAGAGCAAAATCTTCAAGAGATAAGCAATTATTTCAAAAGGCCAAACCTAAGATTAATTAGACTTCCTGAGGCAGAGAGACAGATACCACCCTGAAACAAACATTGCATGACATTATCCAAGAAAACTTCCCTCAGCTCATCAGTGACACAACCATTCAAACACAAGAGATTCAGAAAACCCCTGCAAGATGACAAATGAGTAGACCAACTTCTAGACACATAGTAATTTGCATACACAAAGCAGGTATAAGAGAAAAAATCCTAAAGGCAACAAGAGAAAAAGGTCAGACTACCTAAAGGGGAAGACCAATTAGGAAAGCAGCAGACGTATCCACAGAAACACTTGAGGCAAGGGAAGATTGGAGCCCAATCTTCAAAGTTCTCAAAGATAAACAATTTCAACCAAGACTGACCAGCCTGGCTAAGCTAAGCTTCATATGTGATGGAGAATTAAAATCTTTCTCAGATGTTCAATCCCTAAGAACTTATGCTGCCTCCAGACCAGCTCTACAAGAAACACTTAAGAAAGTATTAAACACAGAAGAAAGGAAAATAAGAACAACAGTGCCCTTCACAAGAATGCAGGAAAAAGATTGAAAACACACATGAATCAATGCAAAAATCAAAAGAAAGAAAACAGACAAATAGCAACAGCAAAAACAAACTCTATAAAAACCCCATGACAGGGATAAACTCTCACATTTCAATAACCAGCCTGAATGTGAGTGGACTAAACTCACCACTGAAAAGACATAGAATGGCAAAATGGATAAATTATCATGAGGCAGTAATATATTGTCTCCAAGAAACTCGTCTCGCCATAAAGGACACTCATAGACTCAAAGTAAGAGGATGGGAAAAAAAATTTCAGGCACATGGAACACAAAATAAGGCAGGAGTCACAATCTTAATATCAGATAAAATCCCCTTTAAGCTATCAAATATTTAAAAAGATACAGAAGGTCACTGCATAATGATAAAAGGCTCAATCCATCAACAAGAAATATCCATCCTAAACATATATGCACCCAACATGGGAGCAACAACTTTCATAAAGCAACTTCTAGGTAAACTTAAAAAAGATATTGACTATAACATTATCATAACTGGGGACTTAAATACCCCACTCATAACCCTAGACAGATCATCTAGACAAAAAATCAACAAGGAAATCTAGAACCTCAATGTGATGCTTGACCAAATGAACTTAATTGATACCTACAGAACACTCCACCCAACAATCACAGGATATACATTCTACTCATCACCACATGGAACATACTCTAAGATAGACAACATCCTCAGCCATAAATCAAGCATAAACAAATTTTACAAGTTTGAAATCCTGCCATACACCTTCTCAGACCACAGTGGAATAAAAATAAATATCAACACCAGCAAAGTTTCTCAAAAACCCTCAAAGACATGGACATTGATCAGCATGATGCTAAGCAACTCCTGAGTCAACATGGAAATCAAAACAGAGATTAAAAGATACCTGAAAACAAATGAAAATGAAGAAACATCTTACCGAAACCTCTGGAATGCCATGAAAACAGTACTAAGAAGGAAATTCATATCTCTACAAACACATATGAAGAAAATGGAAAGATCACAAGCTAATAGCCTAATGAATCACCTAAGGGAGGTGGAAAAGCAAGACCACCAAAACCCTAACTTCAGGAAAAGAAACCAGATCACCAAAATAAAAGCCCAAATTAGGGACATGGAAGACAAAAAATAAAAAAATCAGTGAAACAAAAAGCTGGTTCTTTGAAAGGATAAACAAGATTGATGGTCCCCTAGCTAGACTGACCAAGAAAAAGGGGGAAAAAAACCTAAATAAACACAATCAGAAATGTAAAAGGTCCAGTCACAACTGATCCCGAAGAAATACAAAAGATTATCAGAGACTACTATGTACACTTATATGAAAACAAACTTGAAAACCTAAAGGAAATGGAGGACTTTCTGACATCACACAACCTCCCCATGTTGAAACAAGAAGAAATTGAGACCCTAAACAGACCAATAACAATCCAGGAAATTGACTCTGTCATAAGAAAATTACTTACAAAAAAACCCCCAAAAAACCCTGGACCAGTTGACTTTCCAGCAGAATTCTACAAAACAAGGAGGAACTGATACCAATTCTGCTGAAAGTATTCCAGGCAATCGAGAAAGATGAAACTCTTCCCAAATCATTTTATGAAGCTAACATCACATTGATACCCAAGCCAGGCAAAGATCCAACAAAGAAAGAGAACTACAGGCCAATATCCTTGATGAACATTGATGCTAAAATTCTCAACAAGATCCTAGCAAATTGAATTCAACAATACATCTCAAGACTCATCCACCATGACCAAGTAGGCTTCATCCCCAGGATGCAGGACTGGTTCAACATTTATAAGACCTTAAACATAATTGAATACATCGACAGATTTGAAAACAAAAACCACATGATTATACCATTAGATATGAAAAAAGCTTTTGATAAAATCCAGCACCCCTTCTTGATAAAAAACCTCGAACATCTAGGCATAAATTGAACATACTTCAAAATAGTGAGAGCCATCTATGAGAAACCCACAGCCAGCATACTGCTAAACAGACAGATTGGAACCATTTTCCCTGAAAACCAAAACAAGACAAGGATGCCACTCTCATCCCTCCTTTTTAACAGAATTTTGGAAATCCTAGCTAGAGCAATCAGACAAGAGAAGGAGATCAGCGGTATCCAAAGAGGAAAAGAAGTCAAGCTATCCCTCTCTGCAGATGACATGATTCTATACCTTGAAAACCCAAGAGAATCTGTCAGAAAACTCCATGCACTGATAAAGGACTTTGGCAAAGTCTCGAGGTATAAAATAAATGTGCAAAAGATGGTTGCATTTCTATACACCAACAACAAACAAACAGAAATCCAAATAAAAAGCACATCCCATTCAGAGTAGCCCCCCCAAAATCAAATACCTTAGCATCTCCCTAATCAGAGATGTGAAGGACCTTTACAATAAAAACCACAAAACACTACTCACAGAAATCAAGATGACACAAACAAGTGGAAAATATTCTATGCTCATGGATTGGAAGAATCAACACTGTTAAGATGTCCATCCTACCCGAGGAAATATACATATATAACACAGTACCCTTTAAGTTGCCAACAGCATTCTTCTCAGACCTGGAAATGACAATACAGGACTTCATATGGAAACACAAATGACCACGAATTGCCAAAAAAATGTGCAGCAAAAAAAAAAAGAAAAAAAGCAAGAGGTATCACACTCTCAGACTTTAAACTCTATTATAAAGCTACAATGATCAAAACAACCTGGTATTTGTACAAGACCAGGCATATAGACTAATGGAACAGGATAGAGATTCCAGAAGCAAAACCTCAATTTCTCAACCAACTTATCTTTGACAAAGCCTCCACCATCAACCAGTGGAGAGAGGAGTACCTATTCAGTAAATGGTGCTGGGAAAACTGGTTGACCGCATGCAGAAGATTAAAACAAGGTCCCTACCTATCACCATACACAAGAATCAACTCTAAATGGATCAAAGACCTAAATGTAAAACCTCAAACTATAAGAACCTTAGAAAATGCAGGAGATACTGGAGAAGATGCAGCAAAAATGAAATACTTCTACACTATTGATGGGAGTGTAAACTAGTACAGCCTCTGTGGAAAACAGAGTAGTGATTCCTAAAAGATCTAAAAATCGACCTTTCATATGACCCCGCAATCCCCCTACTGGGAATATATCCAGAAGAACACAAAGCACTCTATAAAAAAGGTACCTGCATATGTATGTTTATCACAGCATTGTTCACAGTAGCAAGAACATGGAACCAACCAGGCTTCCCATCAAAAGAGAACTGGATTAAAAAAATGTGGTACATATACATAATGGAATATTATGCAGCTATAAAGAAGAACAAAATCATGACCTTCACAGCAACCTGGATGAACTTAGAGGCTATAATACTGAGTGATCTTTCACAGAAACAAAGAACTGAGTATCACATGTTCTCACTCCTAAGCAGATCTTGCACAATTATCATAATACTATTAGAAAATGATTGGCAGTAGCAGGAAACTTCTGGGAGAGGGGCAGGGAAGCGGGATTGACAGGTGGGAATCTGCCTGGGGAAGGGGGAGACACAACTCATCAACAAGGGTACCTACATAATGAGCATTTATATACCTAACACTGAATTGTATCCCATATCTTTAAAATTAAAAAAAAGTCAAAATGCTAAAAAAAAAAAAAAGAAAAAAGAAAAAAAAGAAATTTGAATTCAGGTGGTTTGTTTCTTTAATTTATTATAATCAATGATATATATTAATGATTTTCCAACATTTATTCACCCTTATTTTCTTTCTTGGTCCAGTGGTATTCAAAACCAAGTTTGAAGAATTTTTAAATTGCAGAGTAGTAGTAAATGCCTATTGAATATTTACAATGTGCCAGCTCCTTTAGTGTAAATTATCTTATTAAAACCTCACCTAATCCTGTTAAGTAGACATCATGATCCTCACTTTATAGGTGAGAAAATTGAAAGGAACTAATTCAAAGTCACATAATAAGTGGGCAATGCACACTCAAACAAGTGCTGCCTCTAGACTTCATATATTTTTATTTCCTTTAATAAAGTTATTTCCAATGTCTCACAATTCAAACAGAAAAATTTAACTTTAAAAATATTGTAATTTTTCCTAGAAATACAAAGTAATACAAATAAAAGAGGCTATTGCTCTGTTAAACTTTGGTGTGTCCACATGGCTCTTTGAGTTTTGGTCACCATGCTTCCTAGCTTTGACTCCCTCCCCTACCTTTGGAAGATGAATCTCCTCTCTTTCTCTCTCTCTCCAATTTACCTTCTAAATAAAGTATATTTTGCAATCTAAAATAAATAAATAAATAAACATAAGCACCATTTTTAAGGCTTTCCTGACTGTATCTTTTCTTGCCTTGAATAAGTGTCTATATAATGTATGTTTATTAAGTTAAACATTTAAGCATTCAATTAAACATTGCTTTGATTACAAGGACAATTTCATTGCTTCTATAATGTTGGAATGATTTACCTAAGTGGACATCGGCTATTTTATCTTCTTCAGTTTTATAATATGCCGTTTTGCTATTTGATATTTCTTGAAATCCATACCAAATAAAATGCCTGTCAACCTTTCCTAGAACAGAGGAGTCACTTCAAGAAATATTATTCATGAAGTCCTAGAATTGTAGAAGCCTGGTTAGCAGCCTCTCATGTTTTCCCACTAGCTGCAGTGTTTGTGTGTCTGCAGTATGCGCATAGATTTTTGGCTTCTACAGTTTCACTAAGGGTGTTAAAAAGAGCCCTGTGTCAGTTAGCTTTTCTAGCATAATGAACCACCTCATCACTTAACAGCTTAAAACAACATTTAGTCAGTCAACAACTCCATGGATCAGCTGAGTGATTCTTCTGGCCTGCACTGAATTGGCTGATCCCTCCTGAGATTTCTTCCAGGTGTATAGGTAGCTGCCCAGACTGGGATGACTTGGAGGAGCTGTAGAATAAGTGGTCATTTTTGCTACCTACGAGATGTTTTCTCACCTGTTTCCCAATTCTATCACTAGCCTTCAAAGTTTACTAAAACTGTGTATCAGTAAAAGAACAAAAGAGGCATATAGTCACTCTAAACTATCTTTGATATTTTGTCTTCTAAACAACTAAAGAAAGAAATATCTTACGCTCAATTCTGACATTTGATTCTGAGTTACCAATTCATGTTTCTTAAATGAGAAAATAAACTCTTGAATTGGTCCTCTTTTGAAAATTCAAACAAGTGATAATTAACTTCCAGAGATGCAATGAAGACACTTAGCACTTTGGAGGTTGGAAAAGCTTAGATGGAAGCTAGGAAGTTAAGCTTTTTCTTCCTGTTCTCTGTGAGAGTACAGGATTGAGAAACAATTTCTGGGTTCTCTCCTCATCATGTACACCCCCTCCTCTAGCCTTTCCATTGCACACTCCACTTGAATAAAACCCTTTTGGACTTTATTGATATAATGACTTCATGCAAAATATACATATAAATTCAATCTCAAATTCAAATAAATTTCTATTTCTATTGGGCTCTACCTAAAATATTTGGGGGGCAGTACCAATTATTGTTGTGTGTGCTATTACAGTAATTATTTAAAAGTAGAAACCTTATTATCTTTTAATAGAATATCTTTTTAAGGGGTTTCCTGGCTACCCATATGTTTAATTTATGCAGTACAAATGTATGTTTAGTAAAGTATGTTCTAGGATTCAAGAGGTACCAGAATTCCAAAGGTTGGTTTAATTATTATTACTTAAATAACTTTTATGTCAGTGTCTGATTAGGCATAATGTATGAAAGAGCACTTTATCTGAATCTTGAATTAAGCTTCTGTGGCAATGAGCAGAAAACTTATTTGCAGTAATATCTTTTTAAGATTGGAAACATATTCACAGCACATATATTTTTAAAAATTTTGCATTTATACTATGTAAAGAACTCTTATAATCAATAATAAAAATGATCAACACTATTAAAAAGTGAGCAAAAGACTTCAAAAGACACTTTACAAAAGCATACATATGAACAGTCAATAGATACTTGAAAATGTGCTCACCATAGTAAAAATTTCACGTGTGTGGGTTTACTGCTAACTTTCATTTGTTGTAAAATGAATTCCTTGATCATATGCAATGCTGGAGAATATTATGATAATGAAGACTTCTATAAGTCCATGGATGATTGTTTGTGCAAAAGCTTTGCAGACAGGGAAAACAAAAATCTCCACTCCAGTGAGAATTAAGTGCTGTTCTTTTCATGATGAAAGCATCTAGATAGAATCAATTTGCCATTTGATGTCTAACTGATGTCCCTGGGGAAGTGATGCCACCAATAGCTTAGTGTCATCTCTGCTATTGGCAAATGGGGCACTCAGTAACAGACAAAGTGAGATCAGCCCTGGAAATACATCTTTTGGATTCCCATTCATTACTTTCATCCTTGCTACGATAGACACCTTGTCTATGCACTGACTGAGCAAAGACAGAGGAGCCCAAGTTCTATGGTGTGAATGTGCCTCTGCAAAGTTCATGTGTTGGAAATTTAATCCCCAATGCAACGGTGTTGAGAGGTAGGACCTTCAAGAAGTGATTAGGTCATGGGGATTCTGCCCTTGTAGATAGATTAATGTTGTTACTGCAGGAATGGTCTTATTATCACAGGAGTGGGTCTCTTATTAAGGAATGAGTTTGGCCCCCTACCCTCCCTCTCTTGCCCATATGATACCTCCTGCCATGTTATGACGCAGTAAGAGAGCTATCACCAGATGCCAGTGCTTTGATCATGGACCTCTCAGCGTCTGGAACTGTAAGTCAAATATATTTTTGTTCTTTATGGATTACCCAGTCTCTGGTATTCTGTGATAGCAGCACAAAATGAACTAAGACACCAGCAAAAGAAGGTGACCGACATCTACAGAACAGGTCACATTGTCTACCTGATTATTAAGTTCCTACTTTGCTTTTTGTTGAACTCTCACATGGAACACAAATATCATCACAATATATCCATGCAGAAAGGTCTATCCAAATATCTCCTTCCCAGACCTTCTTATACCATTTTCCTGAGCTCAAGGGGTAGAATTAAAACAAGCCTCTTGCCTGGCTCGGTGGTTCAGTCTGTAATCCCGTGCTTTGGGAGGCCGAGGTGAATGAATTGCCTGAGCCCGTGGGTTCAAGACCCACCTGGGCAACTTGGCGAGACCTCATCTCTACAATAAAATAAAAAATGAGCTGGGCGTGGTAGCGCATGCCTGTAGTTCCAGCTACTTGGAAGGCTGAGGCAGAAGGATCGCCGGAGCCCAGCAGGTCGAGGTTGCGGTGGCCGGGAGCAGCCACTGCACTCCAGTCTGGGTGACAGAGTGAGACTCCAACTAAAAAAACAAAACAAAACAAAAAAAACCAAGCCTCTTGAATAGTGCTTTGGGTTTTGCGTGCTCTCTAAGTGGCAGAGAAGGAAGTGATAGTTATCATGACAATGGGGCAGCAAGTCCTGAGACCCCAATGTGACTACAGCTGCTGGGTATAAGAGTTTCTAAAGTAGAAATAAAATTTAGAGCTCAGCCTCTAAACACTCATCAACAGGTAGGACAATGGAGGACCATTACTTCACACTTTCACCACTTGGGTGAAGGCATTTGCTATTAGATCATAGCAGATATTTTTGGTATTCCCAAATTTCCCAATCAGGCCTACAAAACCCTCATCTTTTCTCTTCCAAAAGACATGTTTTGTCAGCATACCATCCTCATCACCAAAAATTTCCAACAGCTGTAAAAAACACTGAGATTATATAAGATTATATAAGAAATTAGCCTTCCACAGTTCCACAGGCACAAGCAAAAGACATGAGTCTCCTACTTCAAAGATGCATCTCCTACTTCAAAGACAAAAACATTTACTACAGGACAAGATCTGTCTGTATCAATTCCCTGGTCTCAGGTCCTGCTGGGGCCTTGTGAGGCTGCCCAAGTGAATGCTGTGTACATAGTGAGTTTGCGTCACAGCTGAAGAACTCAAGCTTAGGGCATACATGTATTTTTTAATGGGCTACAAGAAAATCTGCATGACCTTTGCCCTGGAATGAGGTATTGCTTATATTTTACTGAATAGTATTGGGACAGTTCCCTCCCATTTCTACATGCATTGTAACTAGAGACACTGACAGCCTTTCTCTGGATTATCTTTTCAAGGATGCTCCATGCAATATCCCTCCCTATGTACCACAAATATAGTGGCAGAAAAGTTTTCAGAGCAATCTGGACATATTACAGGTGTTCTCTTATTCTGTGTCCCACTCAAATTGTAGCCTTTTGGATTTCTCAGTTAATGGTTCACAGCACAGTAGGCCCTTTCTTTCTTTCTTAATATCAGAAAGTCCAGATACAATGACTTATCATTTACCTTCAAAGTGTTATTGACACTCCACAGACTGATAAATCCCTAGACATCTCAATGATGGGGCAAACTCTGGAATTATTGTGGAGTTTTCTTCCCACCCTCTGGTAATCACGCATTTTACAAAGACTGGTTTTTACTTCTGCCTTTCAAGATTCAGTCCACATGGTATCATCCTAGAATGGGTCAGTGTGAAGTCTCGTGGAACAGGTGATTTAAGCTCTCAGTGGACTAGGGTATGGCAGAGGACTGAAGAGTTGAGGAAGTTGTAGCCTGGACAGTGTACGTGTATTGCTGTCTGTGTCAGGTGAAACCACACTCTTTCAAAAACTCCTTTATGGCCAGGCTCAGTGGCTCAGCCTGTAATCCTGCACTTTGGGAGGCCAAGGTGAGTGGATTGCCTGAGCCCACGGGTTCGAGACCCACCTGGGCAACTTGGCGAGACCTCATCTCTACAATAAAAATCAAAAAATTAGCCAGGCATGGTAGCACACGCTTGTAGTTCCAACTACTTGGAAGGCTGAGGCAGAAGGATCGCTGGAGGCCCAGCCAGTCGAGGCTGCAGTGTTGGGAGCGGCCACTGCACTCCAGTCTGGGCGACAGAGTGAGACTCCCACTCAAAAAAACCCCAAAGAAAACCAGCAGAAAGGAGCTGAGGTGAGGGCCAGGAGCCTAGGCCTGCAGGCCTGGAGGATGCCCGTCAGGGCCTCAGCTGCCAAGACCTCAGGGAGGGGGCGGGCTCTCAGGACAGAGGCACACTGAGGCATTTATTTGTTTCCACATAGTGTTTCTTTTGTTTCTCAGAAACACACCTTGGGAAATATTCGCATTCTTACACCTGAACTAAAGAGAAAACTTCGAGAAAGGTTGACGCAGAACATAAGCTAAGATGGGGGCAGTGGGCAGGGGACGGCGGTTAGCGGGGGACCCACCTTGAGACCCGGAGGGGATCCCGACTGGGTGGAGGGCGGCCTGGAGGATGGTGGTCTCACCCTCCTGGGGGAGGGGCCCTCGCCAGTCCTTTGCGTCTCAGTGGGATCCTCAGCCATGGTGACGCTCAAGTGGGCGGAATGGACGCCGGGGATGAGTGGGGGAGGACTCAGCTCTTGGCGGGTTCCCGCCCGTGGGAGGCTGGGGATGGTGAGGCAAACGCGGACACAGCAGAGGCTGCGGGACAGGGTGTGACGGCCAGAGGCCCGATCAGCGGGTCACAGAATGGCCTCCGATCGCCTGACTCCGGGCGCAACCTGACTCTTTGCTAAGAACCTTCAAGGGAGGGCCCAGTGAAGCCGTCTCTTCGCACAGCTGCCCTCAAGGAGGTGTGAATTGTCCTGACCTTGGGAGGCAAGACTCCCCTGAGGCCCAAGATCTCGCTCCCGCCGGATGCCAGGAGGGACGGAAACCAACTCCTTGAAGAGCCTGGGTTTTCTAAGATCAGGTCCTGACAGCCCTAGTTAGTTTTCTCCCTCCATGGTCTTAGAGAAAAGGCATTTGGGGAAGTCCCTTGAGAGCCATCGAGCTCTGAGCAGCATTGCTCTCAGGGATAGATTCTCTCAGGGAGAAAGCTGTCTGATTCCTTCTCAAAAGTCACTAGGGAAAGCCGGGGGTGGTGGCTCATGCCTGGAATCCCAGCACTTTGGGAGGTGGAAGCAGGAGGGTTACTTGAGCCCAGGAGTTTAAGAAACATAATGGGCAACATAATGACACCTATGGCTACAATAAATCAAAAAGTCAGCTGGAGCCGGGCTCCATGGCTCAGCCTGTCATCCCGCGCCTTTGGGAGGCTGAGGTGAGTGGATTGCCTGAGCCTGCGGGTTCGAGACCCGCCTGGGCAGCGAGACCTCATCTCTACAATAAAAATCAAAAAATAATAGCCGGGTGTGGTAGCGCGCGCCTGTAATTCCGGCTACTCAGAAGGCTGAGGCGGAAGGATCGCCGGAGCCCAGCGGGTCGAGGCTGTGGGGGCCGGGAGCGGCCACTGCACTCCAGTCTGGGCGACAGAGTGAGACTCCAACTCAAAAAAAACCCCAAAAAACAAAAACAAAAAACAAAACAAAAACTCCTTTATAATTATCTTCCTTTAATACACTCATGTAGCAGAACCAAAATATATTTAAACTTACTATTCTCTTACTTAGTACCTGTATCTGAGTAGGTAAATATTAATGAAGAAAAGGACAAAATAAAATTTACTGAATGATCTTCAAAGTCATGGCCACGATTCTTAAACAAGAATTGTGTTTGATTTCCTGTGTTCCTCATACCTGAACCTCAATAACACTGGACATTGTTGATCCCTTCCTAGCAAATTCTTCTCTAAGAATATTCCCAGACCTTGTCTATTTAACTGTGTATTCAATATTTCCAACTGGCTATTTAAAAGCTTAATGTGTCCAACTCTACTCAAACTTTGCTCATATTAGGATCTCTATTTCCACTCAAACTTTGCTCATATTAATAATAGCACCACCATAACCCAGTTTTTTTAGTCCTATACTTGGAAATTACTCTTTCTCACAACTAATATGTTAATAAATTATATTGCTCTATATCTAAAACACTCAATCTTTGGTCATCTTTCACATCTTTGTTTCTGGTCCAGTCTACTGAAATATTATCTCTTTCCAAGACAACTGCAATAGCCTCTTGACATGAGTACTGAAAGCTACATCTTCTAGTAAAACAAGGAAAGAGTTTTGTTTCTAAAGGACAGGAATATGTATATTATATATATTTACATATATATATTTCTATTCTTTTTTGTTCCTTTGACCAAGACAATAGAAAGTCTGAGCCCTGAGATACTTAAGTAACATTGTTTGTGGTCTATTATCAGATCCCTCTACCCCCTTTCTGGTATTTCATACTTTGCCTATAATATCTTATCAAATATAGAATCTTGAAAAGTTGAGGATCACTCTAAAGGCTATTGTAACTATGGTCTTGTCTCTCAGATTGCATTGAGAGGCCTAGAGCATTTAGGAAACCCTTTTATGGATACAGAACTGGTTCTATTGCTCAAACCATGTATCAGGACCCTCTGTTCAATACTCTTTCTACTACTTCGAAAAGGGTTACTGTCCCATGTGTACCTGTATATATAACCTCATGATCATGATTTTTTTTCTAGCCAACCTAAGTTAATTGCTTATGGCTCTTTGGTTGTACTTGTATGTGAAAATGATGTAAGATGAACAAGCATTTTAAGTACAAC
The DNA here is from genome assembly GCF_000164805.1 of Carlito syrichta. NCBI lineage: Eukaryota > Metazoa > Chordata > Mammalia > Primates > Tarsiidae > Carlito > Carlito syrichta. The sequence goes on from NW_007246175.1 coordinate 183,098, forward strand.
TTAATATAAGTATTTCTGATTACTTTCATTCATCCCTCTCAAGCATCTCTGATATCTTAACTGTTAGAACATAATGCAAATAAAGACAATCTTTCAAGGTAGTAGACCTTCTGAATGTCCAACTCTGGGTCTAGCCACTAATCAGTTGAGTTCCAAACTGCTCAGGGACTCTTCCTTCTTTTAACACTAGAGACATTCCCCAAATAGTGGGCAATATGTTTTAAGAACCCTTCAACTGGGCCCCTGTAGCTGACTATGGGCCTCTTTTTTATTTGTGTGAAGTTTCTGACTGCCTGCTTATTTTATCCCAACATATGGGATAAATTACACCTTCCCTTAAATATGTAATTTGAATCACCTTTCCTGCCCAGCAGCTTGTCAGAATTCAGCCACCAGTAGGGGCCTAGAGAGATTACATGCTGAAAACACTGAGCTCTGTGCCAATCTCAACTTCTGCTCTTAAGTCCAAGGCTAGGCAATTCCACAAGTCAACTATTTCAACAAACATTTATTGACTATTTGAAAGGTACTGTGTAAGTTACTCTGGGGAATACAGAGATGAATTTTGGCCTACATCTTCCAGAGGTTCACCATCTGGTGACTACGTATGTGTTTGGCACAATATGAGGCTATCTGTGATACAAGCCATGGGAGAAGCAAGTTCAAAGGGTAGAATTTAAATGAGACCCTAAAAGAACTGTGGCATGTCAAACATGGTAAGGGGACTAGACAGGTTGCCACATAAGTAGGGGAATGAAAGAACTACCAATGTCATTGAACTGAAGGTTTATATGTGTGTTCAGGGGGTTACAAGACTAGGAGAGGAGTTAAGGAACTAGTCACAAAGTACTTTGAACTTCAGCCTTTAGATTGTGGCTCCTATTCTAATAACAACTGTGATTCATACAAATTGTGTGCAGGGACCCGGCATGGTGGCTCACGTCTATAATCCCAGCACTTTAAGAGGATTGCCTGAGCCCATGGGTTCGTGACCAGCCTGGGCAACTTGGTGAGACCTCATCTCTACCATAAATCAAAAAATTAGGCAGACATGGTAGCATGTGCCTGTAATTACAGCTACTTGGAAGACAGAAGATCACCTGAGCCCAGCAGGTCGAGGCTGCAGTGGCTGTGAGTGTGCCACCACACTTCAGTCTGGGTGACAGAGTGAGACTCAAACTCAAAACAAAAACAAAAACAAAAAACAAAAACAAATTGTGTGCAGGAATGTGATTGTACCAGCCTGGAAACAGGGCACATTTGGAGAGAGAATTTTAGGTAGAGAAATCCTGGAGACATGAATGTTAATAAGTTGTAGAGAAGATCAATTGTGTTTGCCTTCAGTACAATACTAAGAGCTAATGACCCTTTCTTTCGTTAACAGTTCCACAGTTTCCTTTTAAGGAGCAACACTTCTTCCAGCTAATGTATTTCAAATGTAATTAATTCTACTCTGGGTTCCAGAGATGGGCATACAGTTTACATGGCTCTAATCCAAACAGTCTGTTCTCCTGACCAAAATGATTGGTTCCCTAGTGGGCGTGATGGGGTTCCTAAAAAAGAAAGAGAAGATTATGCATATTGGAATTGTACTCAGAAGATGGAATTGACTACAAAATCAGTATATGCTCACAGTATATGTTCAGTGAATGTATTTTTAAGGCAACCATTTGCCACTCAAAAAAGGAAGCCTGAGAATGGAATTAATACTTAGAAGGAGCAAGAGAAACTGGAACATAAATACATTGTTTGAGCCCTGAATCAAGTTTTGCTTAAAATACTCTTTATTCCAAGACTTTTCCCATTGAAAGACCTATTACTGATAAAGGAGGAAACCATAAAACCTCAAGAAAAGAATCTCTAATTCAGGGATCTTGCTTCAAGCAAAGGTCTACTTGTATCAGTCAGCTACTGCCACAATAACACTGCATAACAAACCATCCCAAAGCTCAGTGGCTTAAAATAATAATCATTTATTCTTATTTACCTGCCTATTAGTTTGCTAGAGGTCTTACTGAAATAGACTGAGATCAGCAGTGTAACCTTACTTTAATGTGTATGTGATTGTTTCTGATTCTTCACTATAGATTTGAGTCTAGACTGCTCCATGTTTGTTTATTCTAGGGTATATGCTTAAGCAGTACCTACACAGGATACATTCTCATGGCAGTGGCACAATTGAACGAGGACAAGCCAAACATGAGTACAGTTTAAGCTTCCACTTCTGTCACACCTAACTTCCTTTTGGACAAAAGCAAGACACGTGACTGAGTCAAAGTCATGGTGCAGGGATAAAACATTCTACCTATTTGAGGTCAAAGCAAAACACATGACCAAGCCCAATCTCAGTGGAAGAGGTAGATATACTCTGCATAAGAATGTGAGAAGGAGAGTAAATAGTTGTGGAAAAAAAATGTGGATACACCATTCTCACTAAGGAGATAGGGATTATCAAGAAAGAGAATAGAAAATAGCTCAAAGAATAGAGAAGAGTTTCTTCCAGAGACCCCCATGAGATACATCTACATGTTATACCACTGCTTCACCCTCGATTACAAGGTGATAATCTACTAATGAGCATATTAAAGCAAAAGTGTTGGTAGAACATACAACAAAGTGACAATGTCTATGGGAAGGTTGGAAACACCAAGCTATAATATTCTAAGATAAACTTGTAGGGACACTACCTTTTAGCAGAGTTTGAAAAGTCAGTCAAGAAGAGAGAAAAACAGTGATTAGAGGGACAAGCAGCCCAAGAAAAAGCATTACCAGAACAACAACAACAAAAAAAAACCTTTGAGATATTTGAATTTTGAGGGTTAAAGTGACTTTGAAAATCTCAAAAAGAGTAAGAACTCAGAAAATGATGTCTTTAGTATCTGAAAAGTAGGTTATTAATGTCCTTTAAGAGAATATCTATGTAGCAAATTGAAATTAGAAACCAAATTATAAAGCACATGAGGAAAAATTGAATAGCAGAAAGTAACCACTGATAATATTTTAGAGCATTTTCTTCCAAACATTTTCTTTTTACTTATTTTACCAAAAAAATCTATATTTTGCTCTTAACATTTTATTATAAATAAATTTGTGTCATTAAAGATTCTTTGAAAATACTGTTTATGTCTCAAATACATTATCTCTTTGTATATATGTCACAACAGTCATTGAAGCCATTTCCTTATGGAAGGTCATTAAAATTCCCTTTTGTCCCACTAACGTATAAAATACTATGTATATAATATTATTAAAAATAACTTATATTTCTGTCACTTCTTTAGGAAATATTCACGGAAAAAATTATTTGATCAAAATTTATGAGTTTGTTAAAGTCTTGTAAAATTTCTGAGCCAATTTAAGCTCTCACTAGTAGAATGATGCAAGCACCACCTTTATTAATATTAAGCATTTAAAATGTTAACTTTTGGGTTATTTAATATTTAAAAATGAAACATTTTTTGTAATGTATTTTAATTGCTTTCTTTAAATTTTTATTTATTTACTTATTTGTTTGTTGGATTTTAAAATTATTTCTTTGTTAATTATGTCTTTTACCTGTTTTTTCACTGTGGAGAAAAGAGATTTTTGTTCAATGATTTAAAAGGCATTAATATTAAAGAAATTCACTCTCAGCATATTTCCTACAAACCTTTGGTTTAGTATTGCAGTCCCCTTTATCTGTCATTTTGTTTTCCGTGGATTCAGTTATCCACAGTCAACCATGTTCCAAAAATATTAAGCGGAAAATTCTGGAAATAAACAATTCAAAAGTTTTAAATTGCGTATGGTTCTGATGAAATCTTCTGCCATCTATCTTCATCCTAACTGGATGCAAATCATCCCTTTGTCTAGAGTATCCACGTTGTAAATGGCACCTGCCTTTAACCACTCAGTGGCTATCTCAGTGACCAAATTGACTATCGTAATACTGCAGTGCTTGTGTTCAGTAACTCTTACTTTACTTACTAATGGCCCCAAAACACAAGAGTAGTGATGCTAGCAACTAAAATACGACAAAGAGAAGACATAAAGTGTTTTCTTTAAGTGAAAGATCAGTTATCCCTTGATAAGAACAAAAAAACCCCACATACTGAGGTTGCTAAGATCTATGATAATAACGAATATTGTCTAGGTGAAATTTTGGAAAAAAGGAAAAGAAATTCACCCTGGTTTTGCTATATCACCTAGTTTTGCAAAAGTTTTGGCCATAGTGTGTGGTTAGTTAAGATGGAAAAAGAATTACATTTGTGGATGGAAGACATGGACGGAAAAACAAGTGTTCCAGTTGATGGCAATTGGATTTCATACTATCAGTGCTTTTGGGCATCCCCTGTGGGGTCTATAAACATCCCCCAAAGGTAAGTGGGGAGTACTGTATATTCATCAACTACTGTTTCAATAATGCCGCATAATAACTCCAATATTCAGTGGCTTCCCCATTTCTTATGTATGACTGCTGGGAAACTAGCAATGCTCATTTGGTTTGGCTAATATTCATTTTGGGATATGAAATTAGGCTAGGCAACATAGAGAGACCATGTCTCTAACATAAAAAAAAAATTAGCCAGGTGTGGTGGCAGAGACCTGTAGTCCCAGCTACTCAGGAGGCTGTGGGGGTCTGAGGTACTCTGAGCCAAGGGAGTCAAGGCTGCAGTGAGCTCTGATCATGCCACTGCACCTCAGCCTGGGCAACAGAGTGAGACTCCAACTCAAAAAAAAATAATAAAATTGTAGGGTAAGCTCCAGATTATAGGGCAAAGAAAGATACTCTGCTGTAGTGGGAGGTACTCCAAAGTCACATGATAAAGGATGTGGATATTGAATTCTGTTATTTTAATTTTATTTTTATTTTAAAGATGTGAGGTACAATTCAGAATTAAGTATGCAAGTGGTCATTGTACAGGCAGTTTGAGTCCCCTTTTGGTCCCCATTTCGCCTGGTTTGAGATCAGGTAACCTTATTGATGTTATGCACCCCCCACCTTCCCTAGCAGTTTCCAGCTATTACCAATCTCTTTCTTATAGTATTATAGTAAATGTTCAGGATCCACTTATGAGTGAGTGAGAACATGTGGTACTCAATTCTTCGTTTCTATGATAGATCATTGAGTATGAAAGACTCTAAATCCATCCAAGTTGCTGCAAAATCCATGTTTGTCATTCTTTATGGCTGCGTAATAGTCCATAGTATATATGTACATTTGAAAAATCCAGTTCATTTTCGATGGGCAGCATGGTTGGTTCCAGTTTTTGCTATTGTGAATAATGCTGCAATAAACATGCATGTGCAGGCTATCTTTTTGGTAGAATGATTTGAGTTCTTCTGGGTATATCCCAGAAGGGGGATTGCTGGGTCATATGGAAGGTCAATTTCTAGTTCTTTTAGAAGTTGCCACACTGTTTTCCATAGAGGTTTAACTAGTTTGCATTCCCAACAGCAGTGTAGAAGTCCTCTCTTTTCTCCACATCCTCACCAGGATATTTAATTATAATGATGAAGAGGGAGTAATAAATTAGAAAGATCTGACTGCTGTATCAAAAATCGTTTAATTTGTTTAATTCTTCAGTGTTAAGAATGTCAATCTATAGAGCAAGCCCCTTGGGTGTCCTCCCACTGTGGGAACTTTTCTGTCCTCTCAATAAAACCTGATTTCTTAAAAAAAAAAAAACAAGTGTGTCAATCTATTATCTTTTCTTTTGTCAATTATCTGTCATATTTATGGATGGATATTTTTAAATGAGATTTTTCTGTAATATTCTGAAAATAATTATAAGTTTAATATGTCTTTAAAATAACATTTATTAAGTGGAGATCCTATGTAAAAATGTCTAAGTTGGTGTATATTTTTTTTAAATCAATTTCCAGTGTTAATGCAGTAAGACTATATAGTATATATAATTTATGTTTTGTGGAGTGTCTTTCTACTATAATTTTATTTGTGGAGTGGTATATGAACACTTAGGTAGCCGTATTATGTATATTTGAAGAAATAAGAGATTTCTACAGGATGAAAAACTTCATTCATACTTATCTCTTTCACTCTTTGAAAAATCATTATTCAAATACATTCTTATTTATTTTTATGCCCTTGACATCCCTAGAAAATGTTTTAAACAGTGTCCTTGTAATCTTAATATATTTTGATATTTATATTATGATGCTATGTAGACAACACTCATGCTTTCTATTCTATTTTTTGCTTTGTTAATCACTATAAATGGTTTTTCTGACCATCATGAATTTTACTTTGACATCCACTTTGAAGTAATGCTATGTCCCTTTGATCTCTTTGTACCAGGGTACACTCTCTTAGTAGAGCCAGAGGAGCTGTATCTAAAGGGGTGACATTTCATCAACCAGCAGTCTGTCATCAGTGCCTCTGTAGTTTCATTTCAGCTAGAAATTGCACCGAAGGGCAGGATTTACAGCTATGACCAGTTCCCAGGTGACAGTGTGGCCAAATATCCCCTCAGTACATTCTGGTGCTGTTGGAGACAAACTGTGACTTCTTAAGGGGTCCTGGGTGGGAAGAAATAAATGGCAATATATTTGCAAGAACTGGGACAAAATAGAATTACTTAGAGCATTTCAAAGGCCCTGTTTCCCTTTACTCTTTATGGATTCCAATTTCGAAAAAGTTCTACATTTATTGGGCCATGGGGATAGATGGCTCTAAGGTCTTTTCCAAGCCTAAAATTCTACAACTCTATAGAAAGGAAAAGGTACACGGGTCACAGGAAGCAATGAATAGTCGCTTTCAACAGTTTATACTTTGCATTATACAATATGGATTGCAGACTTTTTCACTATAAAGCAACACATTTACTGACATTTAATATTATTCACTCCTGTGGATCATTTGGAGTTTCAGGTAACCTTGTGGGATCATTATGATTCACCACTTATTTCTGATGAGAAAATGAAGACTTAGAGGAATAAGTGACTTATTCAAAATTTCAAGTTGATAGTAGAAAAATCAAGACTTGAAACCAAGTTCTTCGATTGTATATGTGCTCTTCCTGCAATATCATATGGCCATTTGATATTACCAGCCATATCAGATCAACTGTATCACTCTTGGATCCCTTATGTGTCTAATATATATGCTAAAACAAACATATAAGCAAATAAAACCCACAGGATTATCTGTTATTCATAGTCTGACAAAGAAAATAAATACTTTGTAGAAACCTACATTTCCCCAAGAACTAAAAAGTAAGGATGAATTTTTTTTTAAGAAGTACCAAAGAACATACTGTCGTTTATAATAAATTTAATATTAATATTTGCAAAAAATTCAGAAAAACTGATCAAATGCATGCTTCTCAATTTGTCACTTTCATAGGCTGAGAATACAATTGTGTAATTTTGACTCAGTGAAAGAATTGATCAAGGAGTCCAAGATAAGATTACCTACATAATCTTTAACCTAGGAATGGCATTTGGGCAATCTGAAAAATAACTTCCTCAGATATTAGGTTTCTTATGTGAAAAACTGGCAGGAGTTGTTCAATCAGATTATGTAATTTTCTAGCATGTGTGGTTCATTCACATGAGAGTACTCTGCTTTAAACATCAGAGGTAGAGGAGGAGAGTTTCCACAGCTCTGAAATTATAAGTGCTGGGCTTTTGTTTTCACTACTTGTAGGTCCACCCAACCCACATGAGCAAAAATATTAGTACCTGATGGAATCTGCAACCCAGTTGAAATTTAAAGTCACAAGGTAGAGCAGCATTATATTAGGAAGTATTGGCTCATGACATGACTCCTCTTTTCACTTGGGAAATCTGGTGCCTAAAGTAAAAACGGATAATAAACATTGCCGCCTTCTCTCATTAGAGAGAGAGAGAGAGAACATTTCAACTAGTCTATACCACTTTCAAAGATGCCACAAAGTATTCCTTCGAAAGGTTTGGCAGTCTTTACATTTCCATTTCAAATTAAATGTCTATATTGGGCAATCTTACTATATGTTGAAATGTTTCCTTAACATGAAGTGTGATTATATTGATTTGACATTTTCAGTAATGTTTAACATATATACAAATAAGAGAATTTTTCAGGCCAATTCACATAAGTTATATCTCTAATAACATTTTTCCAACATTTAGCATGTCTGGAGAGTATCAATTACAACATACTTTGTCAATTAAAACAATAAAAAAAGCTTACCCCATTGTAGCAATGCTGTGGTAACTCAACATTTTGACTCTTATTTGTTTATACTGCATTAAATTTACTTTTATAGTGGAGATTTTTCCTCCTTTAACTTTGGTTGTAGAACTTGTTTGGATCATTTTATTACCTCTTTAGTTTTTAACTTCCTAACTTAAAGGTACAGTGTTTAAAATTCTAGGAAAAAGTGTCTCTCTCAGGTATCTCCTCTTGTGTACAAAGGTGAGACAGACTTTGTCTAGTTCTTTATTTATACAGAAGGAATGAACAAAAGGAGTTTTAGATTAAACAGTACCCATCTATTAAAATGTCCTTATATACTATTTAGGACAGAATCACAAACTGTGTGGTTTCTTTCCTAATGAAGGACATTACCAATGACAGTTAATGGACTATATGGAAGGGGACCCCCCCAAAAAAATCCAGAGTTTATTTATTTTAAAAATGTGTATTTATTCTTACATGTTTAAACTTAAGTAATCTTCAAAGTACTCTCCATTTGATGCAAGACACCTATTTAAATGCTTTTTCCAGTGCTCAAAACAGTTTTTGAACTCATCAATTTTGATGCCTTAGTCCTTCTGCCATTTTTGTTTCATCTCTTCCACATTGACACAATGTTTCCCTTTGAGAATTTTTTTCATCCAGGAAAAAAAAAAATGTTGCTCAGGGTGGGCGAGATCAGGTGAATATGGAGGATGGGGCACAGGGGTCATGCCATTTTTAGTCAAAAATTGCCTAACACTCAGCACAGTGTGGCCAGATTGTTCATGTAAGTCACCCTTCATGAAATGGGCAAACTGGTCAGAGTGGAAAGACTTTATTCGACAACATAGACATTCAGTATGGATCCAAGAAAGGTGATGCTTTAGAAATCAATATTATGTCCTAGAAAAAGCAATAGACTCCAGAACAAAGATCAAATCCAAAATTAACATGTAAACCAAATCAGATAAGATCAAGATGTTCCGGCAATTTACTTGCTGTCAAAACAAAACTTAAGAACACTTTTTAAAGAAAGAAAACTTATTTCAGACACCCTACAACAAAACATCCACAATGTTCTATGATACAGAAAAAAAAAGTAAGCATACAACTGAAAACCAGAAAAATGTGACTGACAATCAAGAACAAAAAGCAGGCAATAGAAACAGACCCTGAAATGATTACAAAGTTGGATTAGCAAACAGGATGTCAAAACTCTTATCATAATTGTGCTCAAAGATTTTTTTTAAAATATAAATATAATGGTAGAATCTAAAGAAAATACCAGTGGAGTAATGGAATCTTTAAATAAGAATAAGATGGGAATTCTAGAGTAAATTAGTACAATATCAAAAAATATAAAAATGCTACATAGGATTGAGAGTGGATTGTGGAGTTCTAGTTGCAGGCTAGTAGCATGAGGAGTTCTGTGGACACACTCCCCAGAGAAACAAGCATAACTGGTGACATTTACTAGAAAACCAAAACTTGTAACGTCTTGATAAATTATTTTGATGGCATATGGAAAATTAAAAGTACATTCAAGAATATCTACTACAAACAGTGAGAATACATGGCATTTGAACCACAACCCACCCTTTCACTCACTCCTTCCACCTAAATGTGATAAAAACTCCACTGTAGGTAGGTGTAGACAAGAAAACAGAGTTCATTTTTTCCCCAGGTTTCAGATGAAAATAACAGTGTCCTTCCAGGAGGGGGAGGCCACCAGCATTTCTCATCATGTAAGATATATGTTGCAGAGGCTGAATTCCAGATGGTTGCAGATGAGTGGTCAGGGGATTCCTCTTACATCAAAGCCCCATTCACAAGACAGAGGCTTATCTTCAGGCATGGCATGTCCTCCCAGGGTGAATATGTGCATTCCAGGTAACTGTTTGCACTCCCAGGATGGTGATGTGCATGCCCAAGGTAATGGTGCGTGTCCCAGGTGACTGTGTGCATGCCCAAGATGACAATGTGCATCCCAGGTGGCTGTGTGCATGCCCAAGGTGACTGTACGTGTTCTAAGACTGTGCTTTCTGAAGAGCAATATCAGAAATTTCCCACTACAGAATAAATAAATTTCACTAAAATAGTTCATTAAGTCACTACACAACTATTGGTTCTGGTAGTTTTTTGGTGAATTCCTTAAGAATTTGTTCAGAGAGATTATGTCTTCTACAGAAATAGTTTTACTTCTTCATACATTAAAGGGTAAAATATAGAAGAACATGCAATTATCTCAATAGAAACAGAAAACACATTTGAAAAAAATGCAACATCCATTCATGGTAAAAACCTCATAGCAATGTAGGAGTAGAAGGAAAAAATCCACAATTCAATAAGCATTGTCTATGGACAACATAATAATTAATGGTGAATATTGAATTTTCCCCCTAAGATAAGGAACAAAACAAGGATATTTATTTACAAATTTTATTTGATTTTGTACTGGAGATCCTAGCCAATGCAATATATATATATTTTTAAAAAGAATACAATGGAAAAAGAAAAATTAAAACTATCTTTATTGACAGACAACTCAATGATTTATGTGAAAGCCCTAAGTGATTTAAACATTTGACTACAAGAAAAAAATTCAGCAAGGTCATGAGTAGAAGGCTAATATATAAACATTAATTGTACTTCTGTATACTAGCAAAAATGATTATGAAAGTATTAGAACTAAAATAGCAAGTAGGTAATCATACTTCAAATAGAATGTCTAAGAGGGAACACTGGAATTCAACAGAAAGGTGACAGGAAACACCTTATGGAATGAATGGGGCCATGGACAAGGCAGACAGCTTGACTAATATTGGCTGGGAGCCCAGAGAAATGCCCCAGTGCAGGAAAAGGGCAAGTGAGGGATCTCCAGGAGACCATACTTCCATCACAGACTCCTGCAACCATCTCCTTAGGAGAACAGGAGCCTGTGGATTTCCCTGTCCTGATCATCACTGCTAGATCTGTATACTCTTCCCAGGAGGCTGAGGATGGGCCCAGCCAGCCTGCCTTGGTCCCTATCTTTGGGAGAATAGCAGAAGAAGCTTCCTGGACACCATGCAGTCATTGTTCCCGAGTGTTCACATCAGGTTCCACACATCCCCCAAGTACCAAGCTGTTATAGCAGAATGCCATCTTGAAAACCCAGGCCCCCCTAGATGCATCCTGCCTTGGGGCCCAACACCCCTGTGTCTCCACATCCCAGGAGCCCCACTGATAGCGCCTTGCCAGAGTCCAGCTCCAGGAGAGAGTCAGGGCCTGAATGGGGAGTATCAGGAATGGCAAAGAAGAACAACAGGAGTCAACTTCTTGGGTAGAGTTCAGGACTCTGCCAATTTTTATTCAATTCTTGCATGCTTATATAGTTTTTTTACTGACCCCTGTACCCACAAAAATGCAACACATGTTACACATTAAATGTTTACATCATGTTTTTCCTTTTGTTTATGGGGAAGTTGACCTTTACAAGTTTCATTTTGCTCCTTCCTGCTACCAGTGGTCTTATTTATGTAACAAATCACCAGCTGCCAAGAATTTATCAGCCACAACCTGTGACCTCTAGGTCAACTGAATCTCTTCCCTTTGCTATTCTATTTCTTTTCCTTTACTAATCTATTTTCTTAATATACTTTTAGCAGCGATATATTGACTTGTTTTTTCTTTTATAAAACCACCCTTATCTTACCCACTACGAATTCTTAATACTCTATATTAATTAATTTTACTACTAATTTAAAATTTTAACTTTCTTAATCCTAATTGCCTTATCTATATTACTTACTATTTTCTTATCACCTATTTTACATTTTATATTTCTAAACAAAACTTAAGTCTAAATCTACACTTATATATGAAATTAATCTTACTTCTAATCCCAAATGTATTTAATTTTAAACCTACATTAAGTGTGTATAATTTTAAGTTTACCTTAAAACTTAATTATTTCCTATTCCTTCTATTACTTATATTTAACTAATACCTACATCGATAATAAACATTTATCTTTTAATTATACTGCTATTTATTTAATTCTAATCCTTACTTTAATTTTAACCCTTTTTCTAATTAAACTATAATATTTCTTAAATCAAAAGGCATGTCTGTGACTTGTTTTTCCTGAAAACACTTGTTTTTGGAGACACTCTGTCTCAGTTTCTCACTTCCTCATCAATCACAACTGTCAATGTTGTTACTTATAAAGGGTATGAGGAAGTACTTGTTTTTCCTTTTTAGCTAAAGGTTGCAAAATTTCACAGGAAAGGGGATAGTAAAACATTCCCTTGTCCCTTCAGGGGGGAAATTTTTGCTGTTGAGCCCTTTTTACGTTTCTATACATAGGTTTACTGCTAATTCCACATCCTTGCACATTCTAGCAAGTTGTTTTGTTTATCAAGGGAAGTGTTTCTCAAGCCTAAGCAGGCCTTCCTTTAAGGCCAAAAGGAGCCCTTCAATAGGACCCATGGGGCTCTGCCTCCATCATGGCCGCTTCCCACTGGGGCTCTGCTCCCAGTCAGCGTTTTTCCCATTTTCGGGTAACCTCCATTTTGCCTCTTTAGGGGTTGCAGCTTCTGGCATCTCCTCACATCCACCCAGAGGACTGAAGTTGTGTGATGCTGGTTGGACCCTGCAGAGAACCAGGGTCCCCAGCATTCTGGCACACAGTGTCCTGTACCCTGGGGAATGGACAGTACAGTGCACCAAGAAGCCTGCCCTGAGACAAAGAGAGCCAAGGTGCACATCCCTAAAGCCTAAGAACTGCCTTCTTGGACCAGCTACTAAAGACAGCACCCTATCCTCCATCCCAGTAGTAGAACTGCTGAGCACATGCCATAAAGACAGGTTCTACTACTGCCCTCTGCAACCACCACAGCTGTCACAAACGGGTAAAGTGCATGCCACTGGCAGCAACCCCATCCCTTTTGGCAGCAGAAGACTGGCTTTCCCTTTGATTGCTGCTGCCACTGCCGATGTAACCACTGCCAGAGACTGAATTGCACACTTCCTAGAGCCTGAGAAATGCCTGCTCATAGCTGCTGCCAATATCAATAACTTCACCCTTCCAGCACCAGTGCTGAAGTGCACTTGCATGTACCTTAAGGATAAGTCCCTTGCCCACCACTGCTGTTTCTGCAGCCACCAAAGCACCCTGCTGGGGAGCCAGAGGATCATCCCACCCTACCCATCACAGCATACCTGCCCAGTCTGGCACTGCCCTTCTCTTTCTGAACACACCATCCCAGAGCCTGGGGATTGCTCCTTCCCTATCCATCACCACTAGCATCTGCGTACTCCTCCCGGGAGCCTGAGGATGTGCCCCCTCAGCCTGTCACTACCACCATAGTTAGCACCCACCTGCACATACCACTTGGGACCCTGGGGACTGGCTCACTCAGTAAACTAGCACATGCTGCTTTGCAGCTAGAGTGTTGTCCTAAAACTACTACTGCCATTGCCTACAACATTCATGCTATTCAAGGGACCAAGGACTCACCCACTAGCCTGGTCCACCACTGTCAATGCAGACACTTGAGAATGCTGCCTAGAGGCTGAAAATTTTATCCTATTTGGACCCTCTAACTTCGGTGCTCATATACACCATTTGGGAGCCCAAGTATAGACATGTTAAGACCACCACTGCCACTACTGAAGCTGGAAGACAGGCCCATGTTGTGTCTCTGTCCCTAACAGAACCTCACAACAGCCTCCATTAATAACTGTAGCCTAAGTCACTGAAGAACTCACAGATACCAGTGATACTTTTTACAGTAGAAAAAATTAGACATAATCTACACTACTGCATACACACAAAACCAAAGCTAAAGTGTCCTACACAACCGACACCATGGATACATCCTCAGGAAAAAATTTTCCCCCACAAATTCAATCCAAAAAAATTGGCAAAAGTGACTGCTACACCAGATGCACAAATATCAACATAAGAATACCAAAAAAAAAAAAAAACTGAAAAAAACAAAACAAAACAGGGACATATGATATCTCCAAGGGAATACAATAATTTTCCAGCAACAGGTCCAATGAAACAGAAATTTATGAAATGCCAGAAAAACAATAAAAAATGATATTGAAGAAGCTCATTGAGATACAGTCAAGACAGCAAAAGAAACAAAGAAGATCATTATGTAATGATAAAGAGATGAATTCAGCAAGAAGAAATAGAAATCTTAAATATATATGCACCCAATACCAGAGCACTCAGATATATAAAGCTAAATATTATTGATAAAGGGAGAGATGGACTCTAATACAAAAATAGTGGGGGATTTCAACACCCTACTCTTAGCATTAGACAAATCATTTAGACAGAAAATCAACAAAGAAACATTAAATTTAGACTGCACTTTGGATAAATGGAGTTAACAGTCTTCTACAGAACAGCTTATTCAACGTCTGCAGCATATGTAACATTCTTCAGGATAGACCATATGTTAGGCTACAAAATAAATTTCAACAAATCTTTAAAAATCAAAATCATGAAAAGCATCTTCTCAGACTACAGTAGAACAAAACTAGCAATCAATAACAAGAACAATTTCAAAAACTGTACAAATACATAGAAATTAAACAAGATATTCTGAGATGACAATTGGGTCAATGAAAAAATTAACAAAAAACACAAAAATACCTTGAAACAAATAAAAATAGAAACTCAACATACCAAAACCTGTGGGACACACCAAAATCAGTACTAAGAAGGAATGTTTTTTTAACTTTTAAATTTTTTATTTTAAAGATGTGGGATACAATTCAGGGTTAGGTATACAAATATTCATTTTGCAGGTACTCTTGTTGATGAGGTGTGCCTCACTTCCTCAGGCAGATTACCACTACTGCCAATCCCACCTCTCTGCTCCCCATCCTCCCCCAACAGTTTCCTGCTACTGTCAATCCTTTCTAAGAGGGAATTTTATAGTAACAAATATTCACATCAAAGAAAAAGAATGATTTCAAATAAAAAATCTGATGATGTACTTCAAAGAACCAGAAAAACAAGAACAAAATAAATTCAGAATTAATAGAAGGAAGAAATAGTAAAAATCAGAGCATAATTAAACAAAATGGTGACTTTAGAAAATGCAGAGAATCAATGAAACAAAAGTTAAATTTTCAAAAAGATAAGCAAGGTAAAAAGCTCTTAGCTAGACTAACCAACAAAACAGAAAGAAGACCCAAATAAACAAAACCAGAAACAAAAAAGAAGACATGGAAACTGATATCTCAGAAATATACAAGGTAATTACAGAATATTATGAAAAGCTATATGCTAACAAACTGAAAAACCTAGAGGAAATGGATAAATTTCTGAATGTATACACCAACCAGATTGAATTAAGAAGAAATGGAAAGACTGAACAAACAATTATGTAATGAGATTGAATCAGTAATAAAGTCTCCCAACAAAGAAACACCCAGGAAAAAATGGCTTCATTGGCGAATTCTACCAAACTTATAATGGGGAACTAACACCAATTATCCTCAAACTATTTCAAAAAAATTGAAGTGGAGGAAATTCTCCCTGACATACTCTCCTAGGCAAACATTATCCTGATACCTAAACCAGAAAAGTCACAACAAAAAATAAATCTACAGATGGATATTCCTTATAAATATAGACACAAAAATAATCAACAAAATCTTACCGAACCAAATCCAACAACACAACAAAAAGAGAATACATCATGATTAAGTGGAATTATCCCAGAAGGGCAAGGATGGTTCAACACACACAAATCAATAACGTCACATCAATAAAATAAAGATAAAACAGAACAAAGGATGAAAGAAATTGAAGAAGACACAAACAAATGGAAAACATTCCATGTTCATGGATCAGAATAATCAATATTGTTAAAATAACCATACTACCCAAAGCAATTTACAGATTCAATGCAATCCTTAACAAAATACCAATGTCATTTTTCATAGAAATCGAAAAAAAATGTGTCACATCAACACAATAGGACAAAAATGACATGATCATCCTAATAGATGCCGAAAATACTTTGATAAAATTCAACATTCCTTCATAATAAAAACTTTCAATATCTGGTCATATAAGGATTATATCTCCACATAATAAAGGCCTTATGTGACAAACCCATGGCTAACATCATGAATGGGGAAAATCTGAAAGTCTTTCCTCTAAGAATTGGAAAGTCTTTCCTCTAAGATTGCTTGTTGTTGATTGCTAGTCTTTCCTTTAAGAATGTCCACTTTCACCACTTCTATTCATCATAGTACTAGAAGTTCTAACAGAGCAATCAGGAAAGATCAAGAAGTAAAAACATCCAAATCGGAAAGGAGGAAGTCAAATTGTTTGGTTTTTTTGTTTTTTGGGGTTTTTTTTTTTGTAGATAATCCAATCTTATATTTAGAAAAGCTTAAAGACTTCACCAAAAACCCTTAGACCTGATCAACAAATTCAATGAAGTTGCAGGATACAAAATCATCATACAAAAATGAGTAGTCATTTCTATACAATAACAATGAAATAACTGAAAAAGAAATCAAGAAGGCAATCACATTTACAATAGCTACAAAGCATAAAATATCTAGGAATTAACTTAACCAACAAGGTGAAAGACCTCTACAAGACACTGATGAAAGTTGAAATGGAAAAACACTCCATGTTCATGAATTAGAAGAAATAATATTGTTAAAATAATCATACTACCTAAAGCAAATGCAGATTCAATGGAATCCATATAAAAATACCAATGTCATTTTTCACAGAAATAGAAAAAAAATTCTAAATTCATATAGAAACAAATAGAGCTGGAATTGCCAAAGCTATCCTGAGCAAACAGAACAAAGCTGGAGGCATTACACTACCTGACTTCAAAATAGAATACAAAAACAGTATGCTATTGTTATAAAAACAGACATGTAGACCAATGGAACAGAAAAGCGAACCCAGAAGCAAAACCACATATTTATAGCCAGCTGGTTGTCAACAAAGACCAAGAATATACATTTGGGAATGGATACCCTCTTCAATAAATGGTGTTGAGAAAACTGGATATCCACTTACAAACAAATGAAACTAGCCTCTTATTTCCCACAATATGAAAAATCAACTCAAAATGGACTAAAGACCTAAGTGTAAGACTTGAAACTATAAAACTATGAGAAGAAAATATGGAAAACACTATAGGACATTGGTCTAGGCAAAGGTTTTATGACTAAGACCTCAAAGGCATAAGCACCAAAAGTAAAAATAGACAAATGAGACCATTAAACTAAAGAGTCTGCATGGCAAAGAAAACAATGAAGAATGTGAAGAGAAAATCAGTGGAATGGGAGAAAATATTTGCAAACTATTCATCAACAAGTGACTAATATCCAGAATATATAAAGAACTCAAACAACTCAACAGATAAAAAGCAATAATCCCATTAAAAAGCAGGCAACAAAACATGAATACACATTTATGGAAAAGTCAACATACAAATGACCAACAGGTATATGAAGAATACTCAGTATCACTAATCATCAGGGAAATGCAAATTAAAACCACAATAAAATACCATATTTTCCAAGTTAAATTGGCCATTATTAAAAAGACAAAAAATGGCCAGGCTCAGTGACTCAGCCTGTAATCCCAGCACTTTGGGAGGCCGAGGCGAGTGGATTGCCTGAGCCCACAGGTTTGAGACCAGCCAAGGCAACTTGGCGAGACCTCATCTCTACAATAAATAAAAAATTAGCCAGGCATGGTAGTGTGCACCTATAGTTCTGGCTAGTTGGAAGGCTGAGACAGTTACCCCATATCTTAATATAAATAAATAAATAAACAAATAAATAAATAAATAATTTTTTTTTAAAAAAAGAAGGGTCACTGGACTTGAAACTATAAAACTATGAGAAGAAAATATGGAAAACACTTTAGGACATTGGTCTAGGCAAAGGTTTTATGGCTAAGACCTCAAAGGCATAAGCAACAAAATTAAAAATAGACAAATGAGACCATTAAACTATACAGCTTCTGCATGGCAGAGATAACAATGAAGAATGTGAAGAGACGCTGGGGTGGCCATGAGTGTGCCACTGCACTCCAGCCTGGGTAACAGAGTGAGACTCCAACTCAAACAAAACAAAAAGACAAAAAAATAACAGATGCTGGTGAAAATGTGGAGAAAAGGAAACCACTATACAATGATGATAGAAATGTAAATTATTAGTACAGCAACCATGGAAAACAGTATGGCAATCTCCCCAAAAACTAAAAATAGAACTCAATACAACCTGGCAATTATACTATTGAATATTTATTCAAAAGAAGGGAAATCCTTATATCAAAAGGATACTTGCACTCTCGTGTTTATTGCAGCATTACTCACGATGTCAAAGATATGTAATCAATCAAAGTGTTCATTAATGGACAAATGGATAAAGAAAATGTGATACATAAGCACAAGTGCTACTCAGCCATAAAAAATAAAATAAAATTCTGTCATTTGCAGCAGCATGGATGAAAATAGAGGTCATTATTTTAAGTGAAATAAACCAGGCACAGAAAAACAAATGTAGCCTGTTCTCAGTCATATGAGGGAGCTAAAAAACAAAAAAAAAGTCAATCTCATGAAGGTAGAGATTAGAATGATAGATACCAGAGGCTAGAAATAGTGTGTGTAGTGAGGGGGTGGGGGAATGAAGAGAGTTTTATATAAATATACAGTTAAATAAAAGAAATAAGTTCCAAAGTTCATTCAATAGCAGAGTTAACAATGGCCTGTTTATTTCAAAATACTTAGAAGTGGCCTTGAAATGTTCTTAACACAAATGATAACTACTTGAGGTGATAGATATCCTAAATACTCTTATTTGATCATTACACATTCTCTGCTGGCAACAAAGTATCACATGTGCCCCATAAAAATCTACACATATATATCAATTTCTTTAAAAAAAGATTTTTCAGGAGTTCCAGGTAGAACACATAGGCTCAACAAATGTGGCAATTTTCTGCAGGTGCAGCAAGATGTAACCGTTACTTAATCTGCAGAAGCAGCTAGAGTTTGAGAAGTGGAGTGATCCACTCCCATGCACCTAGCAAGAAAAACCTGACTCTGGAGTAGTCTCTGTGGGCCATAAACTTTAAGGGCTTTTTGAACCCAAGTTCCAGGTATATTTCTCCCAGTCTAGCATCATTAGAACATTCAGAAGGCCAGAAGTAAGAAAAACTGAAAATAGCTACAGTTGTGTCTTTGTTGAATTTGAATCTAAAGATATGCCCAAATAGTTGCTGAAACAAATACATTTTTGGTGATAGAATCTTGAAGTTCCAGTTTATGTGAAAAGGTATATAACATTTTTTTTTTTTAAGGCTGAGAGGTTCCATTTTCCAAAACATCATAGACCATGAGTGGAATGTTATAAGAGGAAATGGATACTTACACAAAAGCTCAGAATGAAGAAATTACAAAATGCAGAAAACTTAGGAAGAAAGTAGTTAAATTAGCAATAGAGTGAGATGTTCCTGTATTGATCTTACAGAAAAAGAAAAAAAAAGTGTCTCAAGCACAGATCTTCAGAACTCTATGAACATTCAAGTTTTACCAAAGAAGAAAAAGAGGTTTCCAGTATTTTCACCCTCCTAAGATAGCCAGGGTCACACAGAAGTTTGAACACCATTTTTGGAGAAAGTAAATAAAAATAACTGGAATGAAAAGTGATGATAATAAAATAGTTTTCAGATAGCCCATATTTGATGTAAACAAAGAAATACTAGAGACTCAAATACCTACATTTCAGGAGGAACAAAAGATGGGGAAAAGCTATCAGTTTGTATTGATATGTTTTCTGAGCGTATAATAAGTCTTCTGAAAATGGAATGGTTTTGATATTAAGAATGATCCTTTACATTTTAGGTACAATAAAATGTGACCATTGGGAAGGTTTTTGGAATAGAAATATACAGTTGGTTTAGGTAATTAAGGGAATTAATAAACAATTTTAGCTTACCCACTCTTGCTGAGAGTTGCATTACAACTCAACACTAGGTTGCATTCCAGCTCCCAGTGGCTAGGTTCTCACTGCCTCTTTGTCCTGTTGGTCTCCTCTAGTTCCCTTTGCAGATTTTATAGATGTCTTAGTTACTCCACGTAGGTAGAAAAGTCACACTGTTAACAGTAGGCTTAAATATGAAGCTGCAGCCTCTGTTGTCACCACTAATCCTGTTTGACATCCATATGTCATGTGTTAGGCCTAATTAAGCACTGCACATTTAACCAATAAGGGTACTTAAGAGTTCAACAACAGATGGTTAATTTGGAAAGCTAAATTAAACTAGAGAGTAAGAAGGTTTTTCAAATATTAATACAGATTCACTTATCTGCCTGATTCAATTTATAAGTAATGTTATTTTTGATGGCCTACCATGGATCAATAACTATTATTTTCTAATAGTTACACCAGTGTGAAATTATGTTGTAAGATTTAAACACTAAATATTTTCTAAAATTTATTTGAATGCAACTACGACTTAGAAATCTTGAAATAAAATGTGTAGTGGATTTTTTATCTTCAACTTAAAAATGTAGCATCAAAACTATAATACTTAGGAATAGCTTCAACAACAAGATGCATCATCTCTCTACTGAAAGCTACAAAATATTGCTGAGAGAAATAAAAAAGATTTAAATGAATAGAGACAAAAAATAAATGTTCACAGATTAGAAGCCAATATTGTTCAGATGCCAGTTGTCCTGAAGTTGATGTGTAGACTAAGTAAATCTCATGGTATACTTTTGCAAGCAGTTTCTAAAATATTTGTGGAAATTAAAGTGATCTAGAACAGTAAACTCTACCTTGAAATAGAACACAAAGACAATTAACAGAGTGAACAGGCAACCTACAGAATGGAGAAGATATTCACAAAGGACTAATATTCAGAATCTACAAAGAATTCAAACCAATCAACCCGAAAAAAACAAATAACCCTTTTAAAAAGTGAACAAATTATATGAACAAACATCTCTGAAGGGAAGATATACAAATGGCCAACATATGAAAAAATGTTCAACAACACTAATCGTCAGGGTAATGCAAATTAAATCTACAATGAGATGCTACGTTACACCAGTCAGAAAAGCCATTATTTTAAAAAAACAAAAAAACAATAGATGTTGGCATGGATGCAGTGAAAGGAACAATTATACACTGTGGTGGGAGTGTAAATTAGTACAACCTCTATGAAAATTAGTATGGAGACTTCTCAAAGAACTAAAAGTAGATCCAGCAGTCTCACTACTTGGTATCTACCCAAAGAAACAGAGGTTATTAGACAAAAAAAGACACCTGCACTTGTGTGCTTATCACAGCAGTGTTCACAATTACAAAGATGTAGAATCAACCTAAATGCCCATCAACTGATCAGTGAAAATGTGTTACACACACACACACACACACACACACACACACACACACACCACAGAATACTATGTATGCAGGCTTAAAAAGAATGAAATAATGTCTTTTGCAGCAATTTGGATGAAACTAGAGACCATTATCCTAAGTGAAGTATGCAAAAACA
Organism: Carlito syrichta; assembly: GCF_000164805.1. Taxonomy (NCBI): domain Eukaryota; kingdom Metazoa; phylum Chordata; class Mammalia; order Primates; family Tarsiidae; genus Carlito; species Carlito syrichta. The sequence goes on from NW_007246175.1 coordinate 204,820, forward strand.
GAAAACTAAACAACATGTTCTCATAAATAGGAGCTACTCTAAGGAACTGCAAGCGCATATAGAATGGCATAATAGACACTGGAAACACAAAAGAGGGAGGGTGGGAAAGAAGGTAGAGATGAAAGATCACCTATTGGATACAATGTGCATAGGTAGGGGAGGAGAGTACACTTAAACTAAGACTTCTTCTCCACTATACAATGCATCCATGTAACCAAAAATCATTTATACCCCCTAAAGCTATTGAAATAAAGAAAGAAAGAGAAGGACATGATTGCAAGACTTGTGCCCTCTCATTTAAAGACTTGAAGCTATAATAATCAGGACTGAGTGGGTGTGGCTAGATGATAAACAAATATATGAGTCAGAATAGTCTAGAAATAGACCTACATCAATATAGTGAATTGCTTAAAAAAAAAAAAAGACAATCTACTGAATGGGGAAAGAAAATTTCAACAAATAATTTGGAACAAGTGGATGCATATATAGAAAAACAATTAAAATTAAGTTCTGCCTACCACCATTCAAAAAGTTCATTTAAGATGAATAATAAGTCTAAACTTTACCAAAAAGCTACAAAATTTATCAGAAAAAACATTAGAGTTAATCTTCCTGATCTTGGGTAGGCAAAAATTACTTTTTTTTTTTTTTTTGAAAGCATGAACCATAAAAGAAAATAATAATAAATAAATTAGACTTAATCCAGACTTAATATTTCTACTCTTCAAGAAATACTGGTAAGATAATGAAAAGGCAAGCTATATTCTGAGAGGAAATTATCTATCTATCTATCTATCTATCTACCTACCTATCACCTATTCTATGCTAAAGGACTTATATCTGGAGTTTATTAAGAACTCCTACAACTCAATAATGAAAAGTTAAATACAGACACAGAATGAAGTCTGAAGTATGTGCTTTGTGAGTAATTTGCACAGTGGCAATGCTGTTTTATAAAAGAGGTGAAATGCTAGGCAGGCAAAGAGCCAGGTGAAAAACTAGAAGTCTCTGGTAGCTTGGAATGTCTGGAGTTATATCTACTTTTCCTCAATTATTTTTAAAGTGTGAATGATGTCTCCAAGGATGTTAGGAGTATTACAGAACCAATATTTAGAAAATGAACCACAATCCCTTCAAGCAAATTTCTAAATAAGCCAGGAATGAAACTGTAGAAAGACCTCTAAATGGCACCAGCAGTGCCACTGTTGAAAACAGAACAAAATAAAGCTTCACTGGGCCCCAGTTGCCTTGTAAAACACAGAAGCTGAGCAAGAGAATTCTAATATTCTTTTCAAATCTAAACTATGATTCATTCATACATTAATTTATTGTGTTTATCAACCATTTGCTGGTATTTATATCATCTGCATTTGCTAAGCAGCTTTTATACACAGATGAAAAAATAATTTCTAGCCTTATTGAACTCAATTCAGTTGAAAAGACATAATAACCAGCTAAAGACATTTTAAAACTGCTCAAAAAAAATAATAAAAATAAAAACCAGTTCCAGGCCAGGGGTGGTGTGGCTCATGCCTGCAATCCCAACAATTTGAGAGACCAAGGTGAGAGGAATGTCTGAGTCCAGGGGTTGGAGACCAGCCTGAGCAACTTGGCGAGACCTCATTTCTGCAATAGATTGAAAAAATTAGCCAGGCGTGGTATACATCTGTAGTTCCAGCTACTTGGAACGTAGACAGAAGGATCGCCTGAACCCAGCAGGTCGAGGCTGCGTTAGCCATGATCATGTTGCTGCACTCCAGCCTGGACAACAGAGTGAGACTCTAACTCAAAAAAATAAAATAAAATAAAATAATTCCGATCCAAGTATTTCCCAAGCAGGAGCATTAAGTACTTGGTATGTCCAGGATCAGCAAACTCTCTCATGTGGAAGTGGAAGCACCACAGTGTTTGCCAGTCCATGGTGGTGGAAGGTGAATGGAGAGGAGGAATGGTCTATATGTTTGTGTGTTACGCCAAGGAACTTGAACTTCATTCTCTAAAGGTTTTTGAGAACCATCAATATTTATTTTCATGTAAAAAAAACAAACAAACATCTGTCTTACAAAAATTTGTCTAGAATTAGACTGGATTGATTATAAATTATTTGGTAGTTCTTTGCCATATATATATATATACACATATATATATTTGCATACATATTTTCTCAATTTTCCATAATGTGTCTACCTTATTTTAAGATCTTGGTTTCTATCCTGGAAATAATTTTTTTTATGTTATTTTAAATTTACATAGTGCCACTCAAACAACACTGACACATCATTAGAAATACCAAGTTTTTCCAGGCAGTTAGACTAAAACACATTAAGACGAGTTTGCTTGTCTGACTAAAAGAAAAAATAAATATAGTCTCCTTGCTGAAAATAGTGATCACTCTCCATTCCTTCCTTTTTTGTAATGCAGAATTCAATTAAAATAGAAATAAATTTATAATTTATTATAAATTTATAATAATGATGTTTTGAAAAGGCATAAACATATGGTTGGATCTGTGACGATTTTCACACAAGTAAACCTGTTCTTCTGTTTCCATTTATGTTGGCAAAACCACAGTCAGTTAAACTGGATGAAAATTCAGCAATGTAACATTTTGGGATACCAACATAATAAAAGTGAGTTGGCTGAGTATTCGAGCAATCCCATTAAATCTATTCTGTTTTTATTATCGCTGAGCCCGTCGATCTATATTTCACAACATATGGTATATTTACATATACAATCAGCCTTCAGTATCCAAAGTTTTTGCATCCACAGATTCAACCGAACACTGATCGAAAATATTTGGAAAAAAAAATTGTGCCTATACTGAGTATTACGGACTTTTAAAAATTGTCATGATTCCCTTAACATCCAGTAAAACACTATTTACATACCATTTGCATTGCATTCGATATTATAGCTATCTAGAGATGATTTAGAGTTTGTGGGAGGATGTGCATAGGTTATATGCAAGTACTATGCCATTTTATATAAGACTTAAGCATCCTTGAATTCTGGCATCCATAAGGGGTCCTTGAAATCAATCTTCAGTGGATACCATGGGGGCGATTGCACTCCATTTATGGGACATCTTTGTATTTTAAGACAATGCTGCAGAGAAGCAATGGTTGAAGCATGTATTTTGAAATATTTTACAGAAAATACATTTTCAGTGTTCACAGCACAGTCTTACGAAGTCTTTACTGTTGCCAAATATAAAAATAAGGATGTGGTCTAGGTACCAATAGGATTTTATCAGAAAACCAGATACCATGCTAGGTGTTTTAAGCTGGAAGAGATATATATCTGGATATGCAGTCTTACACAATAATTGCAAGGTTAAAGAAGACAAAAAGAGTATCAAAATATCACAAGGCAGAAGAATCCTGATAAAACTCCACCAATGATCTGTGTTACCACTAGCAAGAGGACGCCTGGAAACCACTGGCAAAATCCCCTATCCACCATCTGCAGATACCCAGCTGCTCCTGGAGAATGGTAGCTCCTCTATATCTTCTACTTCCAAATTTTTCACAGATGCCTTTCACTGGCAGAATCTCAACCAAATCCCTACTGTCCAGTAAATCTGGTTAATGTAGCTTCCAAACTGTCAAGCCCCATGTTACAAGGCAGAGTTTAAAAGACTAGAAACACACTACATTTCAAGAGACAATATCCAGCTTAGTTCCCTATCCACGTACATTTAAATTTCCAAACAACAACAATATACTTTTGACGAATTTGTTGGAACTATCCCCCAACCCAATAAAGCTGTGCTCAACCTCTCCCTCAAAAGACAAAGCACAATAACCCTGATACCACTGTATCCAATTCTGGATATTCATTCTTTTCTATTTTGGTCACAATCCTTACCTGGTATCCTATAATTTGCAAGCTGAGCTACAAGTTTAATTATTTAAAATACTTCTTATGTAAGCTAGTCTAAGAGGAAGGAGAAAAATAATTTGGCTAATATAGGTAAATCATAACATAAATTATATGAACAAAGAATATAAGTGTAGTTAATAAGTCCTTCCTTCTGTAACTGATCATTAAGCTGTACTCAGGTCAGAACTTACTTCTTCTATTATCATTTCATATTTATTTTGTCCTAAATTAGCATCTCAGGTAAATACATGCTTTTGCCTGGCAGAGAAACCCAGAGTTTCATTCCTGAGTGGTCTTAGCCATTAGTAGTCTTGTCGGTATTAGGTAACTGTGATTTTCATTAACAGCATTGAAAGAGATAAGAGGAACACCCAGAAAAATCTTCTTGCATTCTTGGCATACTTCTCCCATGCTGATTGTAGCATCAGCTCTATTTCCTCTTGGTAGTCAGGATTAATCATTCTAGTCAATACAGTTTCTCTCTTTTTTGTTATTTTAACATTATTGGAAGCTCAATGTGACCAGGTTGCAATCTGAATTTCAAGATTAATGTGCCCCTTGGTAAAACTTTTCTTTTTGAGGAACCAAGATCTCAGATTGTGAGAACAAGGACAGGAAACATAACTTGTGAGAGTAGCTTATTCAGCGAAAAATTTGAGAAGAGTCATACCCACTTCTACTCCTTATTTCTCAGAGCTGTGATTTCCTACCATAGGAGAAAAAGCACCATATCATGTTTATAGGCACAGATACTTTGTTTAGCTTCTTCAAGGTATTATCTGCCAGCCAGCATAACTGAGCCTTTAGACTATTCCATATTCCTATCAGGCTAGCTTCTATTATTGTGAAATTAATTCCTTACTCATCGGTGGTGAATTCATTATCATCATGATAGGGAATAAAGTATCATGAAATCTACAGATGATGGTGCACGCAGAAGCACAGAGAGCAGGGAAAGCTAATCTATAGCAAAAGGAAACACCTCTTCCAGTGAGGATGCATAACTATTTCCTCCATTATAAAGAGTTCCAATGTAATCGGCCTGATTGGTTGGTTACTCTGGAAAATGGTGTCACATCAGGGGCTCAGAGTCGGTTTCTGCTATTGGCTTGTTGGATGCTCAGCAGTGATCATGGTGAGATCATCGTTGGTCAGATAAAGCCCATGCTCTTTATCCCAGTCATAGCCTCAGTCCTATTACCCTGGCTGTTTAGTAATGAGCTCACCGAGCAAGGATTGAGGTGACTGAAAAAAAAATGCCAACTGACATTTATCATGAGTGACCTTTGATTAATGTTCTCACAGACAACATTTTCATAATCTCTGTGTAATCTGAGAGCTCCGTTCCTATACCTTCTTGTCACCACTCCACTAGAATAATTTCTTTCAAAACCTTGACCATCTGGCCAAATTGCTAGATATTGCCTACGAATTCATATAGAATTTTATCACTGGTCACTCAAAGAGAAACAAGATGCTTGAAGTTCTTTCCTCTGAAAGTATTTCTTCCCGCTGCTATTCAGGGCATCCCCTAGGGGGACTATGAAGATACTGTAGTCCAAATGTGGAGGGCCAGCATATCAGGTACAACCAACTTAAGCCAAGAGCAATTGTTTTCTTCCTCAGTCTACTGGTCAGAAGAAACTCTCTATGAGGATGTAGTGTGTTTTGTAATATGTTAGGAATAGGTTTCATGCAAGTGTGAGTCATCTGGTCATTAAATTTACTTATGCCTTGAGAATCTACTTACCAATCTTGTAGGTACACAACTTCCACTTAAAGAAAAAGGCTTCTATACTGGCTTGTCATTATGACTTGATATATCAGATGTACCATTTATGGTCATATGAGCATGTATTGTCCCATGATCAGGCAACTAATCCCTTCCATAGTCCAGTATCATCCCCAGAATTATTTCTGAAAAGGAAAAACTTATGTGCAGAAGAAAACATGGCTTTACTCTAAAATCCAAGGGACCTTCTCAGTGGATCACTTATGGGAGCTTGTTAGTAATTTCACATAGCATTCCTGTATGCACCATAGACAATTCAAGCTCCATTTGGATCTATGGGTCATAAGATGCAGTTGGCACAGTGGCCTGAAAAAGTTGGCAGCCTTAAAAAATGCTTAATAAATGAGTCAGAGCAGCACACTCAAAAGTAGCCTCCAGAATACAGAGGTTTCTGAGCATTTTATTTCTTTCTTAGGGTTTGGGAGTAGAAGGTGCAGAGAATTGTCTTGGACATTCAGTGTGATAGACCAACAATCTGAGACCACTATGCCACTACAAAATTCACAGAGGTGGCAGGCCATTGATTTTTAATGGAATTTTCCACCAATATTTGCCCAGCATGTGTCTCAGCAGGGAATCTGGGATATTTTCTACATCTGAGCTATCAGATGTCATCAGCATGATGTCATCAATATAGTAGACAACCATAATACTTCATAGGTCAGTGATACAATCATGGCCTTGTGGATTAGATTATGACAGACACTAGAAAATTGGCACAACTCTAAGATAGGTCAGTTAATCCATATTGACATCCCTGTAAGGTGAAATAAAATTGCCTCTTGTTTTCTTTATTAATTAATATAGATAAAAAAGTCATTTTCTGGGTCACGAGTTGAATACCAGGTGCCAGAAGTTATCCAATTAGAAAGAGTATCCGCTGGCAGTAGCGGGAAACTGCCGGGAGGGGGGCGGGGAAGCGGGATTGGCAGTTGTGGGAAACTGCTGCAGGGGTGGCACACCTCATCAACAAGGGTACCTGCATAATGAACATCTGTATACCTAACCCTTAATTGTACCCCACATCTTCAAAATAAAAAAATTAAAAGCTTAAAAAAAGTTTTTTTAAAACCACCTGAAAAAAAAAAAAGAGTATCTGCTGAGGTTTACAATGATCCCCTCATTCTCTGAGATCCATCTGTCTTTTCCATAGGCCAATTAAACAAATTAAATGAAGATGGAATAAGACTCAACTCCCTGGCATCTTTAAAAGTTTTGATGGGGCTATTATCTCCGCAATTCCCCCCAGGAATGTGTTATTAGTTTTTGTTTACTTTCTGGTAGTGGTTGTAGGGCTTCCATTTTTCACTCCCTTGCATAATAGCCCTGACTCCATAAAGAAATTCTGATGGTTACTAAGTCTGTCTAAATCAAGTATGCATTCAGGAACAGAGACAATAACCACTGTGGTTTTAAAGATCTACTGGTGTGCTGTGAGGTAGATTTGGACCAAAACCCCACTTACCTCCCTAAGTTCCCTTTCTTACTGGTGATACAGACTCACAATTTGGTTTCCCATTTCAGCTTACAACAATGTCCAAAAAAATCTGTAAAGGTGTGGATAACTCCATTTCTCTAGTTCACAGACTCAGTCACCATGTCAAAAGCCGATTGTCTTCTTGGAAGGCTAGAGTGCAGATTTACTGTACATGTGGATGGCATTCTCTCAGTGTCATCTCTCAAGGAAACATAGCCTCTTTTCAATCAAAACACTTGCTCCTTGACTCACTTCATGTCTAGGAATTAAGTGAAAGGTTGGGTATCATGATGCCAAATTAAGACCTAGACCTTTTAGGATTATATATTTCAAGTAATACTTTATCATGCTTTTCAACTTTTTCAACTTTCAAGTCACCATAATCAATTAGCCACTGACCAAATTATCTTCAAATCGAACCATTCTGATAACCAGCTCTGCTAACCATTTCAGTAACTGCCCCCACTTGTTCCTGGTGTTTAAGTGCCACCAAGTGGCTTCTGCTACTCTGGATGTCCGTATTTCTTTTGTAAGTATAAGAGCCTATTTCCTTGATAGTGTCTCCCACTATCATCCCTGAGCTGTAGACAGCAGCCACCACAAATCCTTTAAGATGCTCTTGTTATCCTCATGGTATATTTTCTCAAAATCTTTGGAAAGGGGTGGCCTCTGGATTCTCATGGGACACACAGTAAGAGAACTAGTAAATTGATTGCACATGATAACTTTATCCCAACATTCCTACCCTCTTAAAACTTTGGGTTCCTTCTGCTCTGTGTGCCAAAGGAGATCCTATATCTCAGCTTCATTTAGTGTAGGAAATCTTTGAGTCTAGGTTTCAATTAACCAGCCAAAGAAAGTGTTAGGGTTGTTTTCAGCTGTTTGAGACACCACATTGAATCTAGAATCTATGGTGTGTGCAGGGATATTAACAAATTTGACCTATTTCGATGTTAGTTTCCTCATTCCCTGGTCCTTATTGCTTAGAATCCATTCCCCACACATATTCACTTCTCAATATAAAATAGCAAAAAATCTTATAGTCTTTGGTATATACACTATCTCCTGTTGGTTGCATTTGTGCCAATTATGAGCTAGAGGCAAGGAGATATATTGGGGGGTGGGCTGTGAGAAGAATCAGCATCTCTATGCGAGTGGTGTTCTCAGAAGAAGCCATTGGAGGGTCATCAAGCAAAAGGAGGAATAATTGAGAAAGTGTCTCAACAGCAGCTGTTCCTTCTGGAACAGGAGGCTCAGAGATGCTAGAGGATCAAAAGACTCAAAGTCATCAAGACCTATCCAAAAGTTACCATTCTTATTCTCAGGGTCTCAATCTTGCCTAATTCCCCATTTTCACATGAGACCTGGTGAAAATGTGAAATCAATTGGTGCTCAGTTGCTACAACCTACAGGATCAAAGCTGGAGTCTGGATTTTGGATACCTCAGTCATATGACTGTAAGAGTTAAGAGATATTTCTGGGACCATTATAGAAGATCTCTGCTTTGGATGGCCATCATCAATAATTCAAAAAACAACAGATGCTGGAGAGGATGCAGGGAAAAGGGAACACTTCTACACTGTTGGTGGGAGTGTAAATTAGTACAACCTCTGTGGAAAACAGTGTGGTGATTCCTAAAAGATCTAAAAATCGACATTCCATATGACCCCCCAATCCCCCTGTTGGGAATATACCCAGAGGAACTCGAATCTCTCTATGAAAAGGATACCTACACACGCATATTTATTGCAGCATTATTCACAATAGCAAAAACATGGAACCAACCATGCTGCCCATCAAAAGAGGACTAGATTTTTTTTTAATGTGGTACATCTGCATGATGGAATATTATGTAGCTATAAAAAGGACAAAATTATGAACTTCACAGCAACTTGGATGGACTTAGAGTCTATAATACTGAGTGATCTATCACAGAAACAAAGAATTGAGTACCACCGTTCTCATCCATATGCAGACCATGAACAATTATCAGAATACTGTAAGAAAGGGATTGGCAGTAGTGGGAAACTGCCAGGGAAGGGGAAGCACACCTCATCAACAAGGGTACCTGCATAATGAACATTTGAATACCTAACCCTGAATTGTACCCCACATCTTTAATATTAGAAATTTTAAAAAAACATCTCTACTTCTGTAAACCATAACTTGTCATTATTTGACTTAAAGCTCTCCATTGCCACAAGAAGCAGCCAAATCATTTCAACATCTATAATAATAATCATTTCCACCATGACATTGTGTTGGAATAGCCACTTGGTCTTCCATAGTCTTTCCTTTCAAATAGACACACAGCTACAAGCATATTTTTTAAGGAAATGTTTTGTCCCTGCATGTGATGAACCACCAATAACCCATATTTCATAGGTCATGATATCATGACTGTTTTCAAATCTAACACAGTCACATAACCAATCCAAGATTATCATCTAAGAGGTTCTATATTCGTATAAAATTTGGGTACCAATTTCTATATCTTAAAGTTAGCCAGGAAATTGGAAACCACTGTAGCTGTTTCTAGGCATTAGAGGCTTGCACAGCCATTGGGAAGGGCAGAGGTGTGAAAATCACAAAAACTGCTACTAACAGCAGGAGATGAGAAGTGCTGAGATCCTTGAAAACAGTTACTGAATGAACTTATATGCCTGTAGTACCACATAGGTGATTCTAAGGAGCCACCAAGAAGCCATTGGCAATGTGCATAGCCATTTGTCACTGTGGAATAGAAACTTAATTTTATTTACCAAATGTCAGAAGAACTTCTCATTGGCAGACTTTCAGCGGGACCCTTGATGGTAAGGAAGTCTGGGCCTTTCCACCTATGCAGAAGGGAGAAGTGCTTAGAAGCAGGAATGGTACTGTCTCAGTATAGAGTGTCTGACAAAATTACTGTGGGAAGAAAATAAAGCCTTGGACTTTTCAGAATGTCTCAAGCTAAATGAACTAAACATAATCAAATGTAAATTGAATTTTATCAATTCTATGTGGGTGAATTTGGCAAGATTCTTAATCTCTTTAACTTTTCATTTCCTCCTTTATAATTGGAATTAATTATAATGCACTTCCTTCATTTTGTTGAGACGGTGTAATATGCATATAAAAAGTCTTGAACAAAAGTAAGCAATCATTATTGAATAATGTGATTTAACATTATTTCCTTTGTTTTTATGAACATTACATCTAAATGCATTTCTGTGCATATTATGCTTTGTGTCTTAATGAAAAGACACAATTTTAGAGTTAGGAATAATTTTACTTAAATGATATAAGCAGAAAAACTAATCCAGAAATGAGAAAACTCCAGCTACAATGAAATGCAATATCATATCTATAACAATGCAGCTAAACTCAGACCATCTCCCTAACAGAACCTTACTTTATTTGCAAAAAACAGTGATAATATCAAACTAGGCACACTGTATTTTTGTGCCTAGTTTGTAACTACTCCTGACTAAAGTGAAATCATCAATTTTGAATGCTTTGTCTTGGAAAACCGTGTCTCATACAGATTATAAAAGCATAATTTATGTTAGTTTGAAAGCCATAAATTAAATAGACATTAAATTTAATAACATTAATTTAAGGTGTGATATTTATCCCAGTTCAAATCTCCCAAAAGATTCACTCTAATGAGAAAATCACTAAGTATTATCAGGTTTTGTTATTTAAATCAAGATTGATAGGCAAAATTTTATATATTTTTACAATAAATCAAAAAAAAAATTAGCTGGGCATGGTAGAACGCGCCTGTAATTCCAGCTACTTGGAAGGCTGAGGCGGAAAGATCGCCGGAGCCCAGCAGGTTGAGGCTGTGGTGGCCGGGAGTGTGACACTGCACTCCAGTCTAGGTGACGGAGTAAGACTCCAACTCAAAAAAAAAAAAGGTAACTTAGAGATTGGGAAAAGATTCACCTCCCCAAGGTAGGGGAGGGGGCCAAAGCCAGGAAACATGACGACCGTGGCTCAAGGAGCCACTTGGTCACACCATGGCTTAGCAAGGCATTAGCCTAGATATCATTTTTTTTAAAGTTTCTTGATACTGCCTAAAATCAGACTCATCCTTGACCCAAAGTAAAGGCCACTGGAATAATACACATTGGGTTTATGTCCAGCCTCTTGTTCCTATAAGTTTACAACTAACACAAGAGGTAGCCTCCAAGTTGGGAGAAGGTGAGAATAATTGTAAAAAGACCTTCTGAAGAGAAATTTTAAGGAGGAGAGTGGCAATTTTAACCTACCACCTCAGTGCCGGTAGAGGTCTGGGACTTGTATTTATCAAGGTAATCAGCCCCAATTGCCACTACAAGCAAGTTTAAGGAACTTAGCACATAAAAGGTTTATTTTTTGTTTACATAAAATCCAATTCTGGTCCACAGGCCCTCTTTCATCCTGTCCCTATGCTATACCAATCCTCCTGAGTCACAATGGCAAGAAAGGAGAGAGTAGGAGAATCTTGAGGGAGGTATTTACGAGCCAGGTTTAACTAAGACTTATGTCACTTCTGCCCATATCTCAATGACCAGAACCAAATCTGCTGAGACTGAGAAGCTGGCAGAGACTGAGAAATTGGTGGAGTGCAGGACTATTCAGTGATTCCTGAGAAAAATACAGCAGACATTAATCATCAATTACCTAATTTCATGTCTAAGAAGGAATATTGTTACAACTAGTGATCTGTGTGTGCGTGTGTCTGTGTGTGTGTGTGTGTGTGTGTGTGTGTGTGTGTGTGTGTGTCCACGTGTGTGGGTCTCTGTTTCTTCTTTCTGGTATAAGAGAATAATATAGACATTTAGTGCTTTGGATCACTCTTGGTAATTTTCATATTCACTAAACCCTTTCCTCACACTCATAGGACATAGGGGGGTAAAATTCCTCAGGTATCTCACAAACCTCAATCAGCCACTATGTGGAATTAGGAAAAGTTTTCCGTTAGTCTGCATACCTGGCATTTCTGTTACCCTAGATGCCTTTGTGCCATCACCTTCCTAGCCTGGCAGTCACACCACCAGTTCACCAGTGCTACTTATCCAACTCCTTTTCTCCATAGCTGCTAAACAACTGCCATTTCTTCAAGTTGTCTCTCTGCCAGGTAATGAAACTGGCCTACAGGGAACTATCTATTCTTTACGGCAATAACGTGGGAATATGCCCCACAATAGCGTTGGACCATTTTGAAGGCTGCTTACTTTCAGACCCCAAATCTGCACAAGTATAAATTCAGTCCTCTTTCTCCTTCCCTTCCTTTATGATGTGAGAGGTATGATACCCCCTTTCTCTCAGACTCATAAGCCAGCCCTCTCTGCTCTCTTCCCAGACTTAAGTCAACTGAGCTGCTCTCAAGAATTCAGTCTTTCTCGTGTTTGTGTTCACTTAATACCAACAACTTCTTAAATATCTTATAGCAATTTTGTCTTAAGTTTGGTAGATATTTCCCAGGGAATTGCTACAATAGCTACAAAATTAAGTGCCTTCTAAATTTATAGCATAACTAAGGATTTTTATTTTACATTTGCTTTAAAGCATCAATTTTTGTGTTATTAAGAGATTTTCTGTAAAAGCGATTGTTGGAAATGCTTAAAATGTTCTCCATTTCCTTTATTTCAGCATCTTTTGGCTCTATTCAGGTTCATTACACAAGAGTATGATCAAGGAAGTGTAATTTGGGATTGTTTTATAAAGACTTCACCAGCAGGAAAACATTGGATTCTTAGTTTATCTCTATAATCTTGGGATTTGTCAATCACTTTCATTCAATAGCAAATTCTTTTTTTTAACTTTTAAATTTTTTATTTTAAAATTGTGGGGTACAATTCAGGGTTAGGTATACAAATATTAATTATGCAGGTACCCTTGTAGATGAGGTGTGCCCTTCTTCCCCAGGCAGATTCCCACTACTGCCAATCCCACCTATCCCCGCCCCTCCCCCGCTGCCCTCCTGCAGTTTCCTGCTACTATCAATCCTTTTCTTATAGTATTACAATAGTTGTTCAAGATCCACTTATGAGTGAGAACA
>NW_007246175.1:218036-250633 GCF_000164805.1 Carlito syrichta
TAAATCCATCCAGGTTGCTGCGAAGTTCATGATTTTGTTCTTCTTTGTGGCTGCATAATAGCAAATTCTTGAGGGTAGAACCCGTATCTTCATCTTCATATGACCCAATAGAACTTAAAGATTATTCCATGCAAATTATGGAAGCTAAGTAAAACTCATAGAAGTAATTAGAAAAATAATTTCCCAACTGTTGGTTATCTTCATTCCTTTTGCATTAATAAAAAGACCTCATAGGAGACAGTTAACTTAGCTCCCAATTTTAAGTGAGAACATGCGGTATTCGGTTTTCTGTTCCTGCATTACTTCACTTAAGATAGTGGTCTCCAGTTCCATCCAAGTTGCTGAAAAAGACAGTATCCTGTTCTTTTTTATGGCTGAATAATATTCCATGGTGTGTGTGTGATACTTTTATTACTCACTGATCAGCTGATGGAGACCCCGAAGGGAGAAAATGAGTAGAAGAAGGAGAGATGAAAAACTAGCTATTGGGTACAATGTACACTAATGAGGGTGACAGGTACAGTGAAAGCCCAGACTTCTTTACCACTACACAAAGCAGCATGCAACCAAAAAAAAATTTGTGCCTTCAATCTATTAAAATCAAGAAAATTATACTTTAAAAAAGAGACCCAACAGCATTATATGTGACAGAAAATAAATGTTTCTGTCATTGAAAGCAGTGGTCCTGTCTGTGTTATTTCCTGTTGTATCCTTTTTATTCACACCAGTGACTGGCACATGGTAAATTCAATAGTTGAGTAAATGAATAAGAGACAAAGATTTGCTGTTGAAGAAAGCTATTAATTAAAACCATTTTCTTTTGGTTGAGAATACACTAATATTGCCCCTTATTATTTGTATTTCTTTGAGTCATCCTTTACATAGTATCTTGATCTATATTTATTTTAAAAATAAAAATTATATGCAAATTTGGAGATTACATAATTATTCTAAATATGTTTTTTAGGAAAACAATTATTGATACATGATCTTTCCACTTCTCTCCTGATTTATATTCAGGGAGGAATAACCTCTAAATTTTTCTTTGTTTATTTCAGACCTAAAGACATCAGGATGTAAAGCAAAGGTCTTGGACTTAGTCATCCATTAACAGGAATAAGAAATCATTCAATCTTCCTTACTAAAGTGGCAGGAAAAGTTTCCAAGAAAATAATTTAGCAATCTTTCACAAAGAAGGTCTTGCATTTACAAATCTGGCATGCCAAATCAAATACCACGCACTACTTTAATCAGTTTACATGTGTAGAAAACTAGAGGGCAAAAATTTCTACAACTGAGGCTCTGTTTTCAGGCTCACACACTCATTTCTAACCTCTGTCCTGGCAAATCCATAGACAAATCGTTTGGTCAACTGCTCTGCCTAACCTGGGCACCCCCACTGGGCACTGCGTATTCAGCAGCCTCTAAATGGTACAGGCATGGTGCACACAGCCCAGCCCATCAAGCCTCACATGGCATAAGAACCAATGAAAAGCTTTTACTGGATTGAATTCAGTTGTTGTGATTAGATAATTAATGACTCAAAGTAACCTCTGTTTTCTTTCTTGTCCCTTTTGCTCACACTTTATGCAGGGAGGAATCAAGGAAGGTTTTTTTTATTCCATCCAGACAGATGTATACGTGCAAGGATTATACATTAAAAAAATAAAATGAAATGAAAAGGGAAGCAGCTCTTCTTTCATCATTCAGAGTTCTCAAAAAGTATAATGTTTCATATTATAATGAATAACAGAATTGATCCCAAATGGGATTAAAATGGTTTAGATTTAAAGGAGACAAAATAGTTCTCAAATTATTTTTCTTCTGGCTCTGTCAATCAACTGAAGTCTAATTTATTTCTCTATGGTTAATTTTTAAAAGCGGGATGATAAGGAAGTGTAGATCCAGACGTTATCTTAAACTTCTCCCTCTCCTAACCCTGTCATCTAATCAGTCCCAAAGTCCTGTAAATCCTGTTCCTTAATATCTCTTAAGCTGTTTCCATTGCCACTGCCTTATTTCAGAATCTTATCATCTCTCAGTTGTTTTCTAACGCTTCTCCCTGAATCCAGTTTCAAGTATGTTCCATTCAGTCTCAATTCGACTTCCAGAGTGACTTTTCTAGAATCCAAATCAAATCATGTCAGCATTCTGCTTAAAATTTCTCAATGTGTCCAATGGAACTGTGCAATGAGGCCTCTGGTAAGATGTAATGTCAGATGGCATTCCAAGCCTGTGAATTAAGCCTTACAAAAACCCTGGCTAGTGGATATGGAAATACATTTTTAATTTATGTAAAAATCTATATAATCCTAACTTAGTTATTAGCATTGTACTGAATAATAATACATTAATCACTACTAAATACATCTTTTTATTAGAGTCATAGGGAATAACTGCTGAAAATATTAAGAATTGAATCTAAAAGGCCCAGTCTGTCTCATGCTGTGAGTTCAAATTATGTCAGGATTATTCTGATTCTCATATATTTTTAATTGACACATTATGTGCTTGCAATTGAGTTCACTAGACAATTGTCTTAGTTCTGGTTGTCATAACAGAATACCATAGACTATGTCTTAATATATATGTATATACGTGTGTATAATAATATAAATATATATATACACATATATATATTTATATTATTTTCTCACAGTTCTGGATAGTCCAAGATCAAGGTGCTGGATGACTGTGTCTGGTGAGGACCTTCTTTCTGGTTCTTCTTACTGTGTCATCACATGATGGAAAGAGAGAGAGCAAGAGAGTACCCTGGAGTTCCTTTTATAAGAGCACCAATTCCATTTATGAGGGCCCCACCCTCGTGACCTAATTACCTCTTAATTACCACCCCAAATACTATCATATTGAGATTAGGATTTCAAGATATGAATTTTATTTTCCAGTGTTTAAGTCCTTTTAACATCCTGCTAATATCTGATTCTCTGCTCAGTGGTGAATTCATAACATACCTACCACTAGCCCCACTCAGAAGACATCATTAATCAACGACAGCACTCACTGTGAGTATGAACACAGTCTTAGAATCTACTGGATATATGTCTCATTCAGTCACTGTCTAATGATAGAAGTTTCTACATGCAGTAAAGCTTGTTTGCCTTCCCAGGTTGCCTTTTGCCTGTGCTTCATCCCGTATCCCCAAAACTTCCCTAGTTCTGTATTATTCTTCTTCCCCTATCTCTGAGTTAGTATTACTTATTAGTATTTATTTCATTCTGCTAAGCTATTTCCAGCAGGAAAAGTGGCCCTCCTTAAGCTGAGAATATTTGGATCTTTTATTTTTAGTGACGTTTTATGTTCTGCAACTTGAGTATATGATCACTACAGTATTACAGGATAAAAGATTTTGATCTTCAGAATCACTGCATCATCCAAAAGACTATAACTTTTCAGGCTTACTTACAGGAGAAATGGCATTTGTCTCTGAACTACTTAGTAGACTTAAAAGTCAATAATAGTAGGAGAAAGGCACAAGGCAATAGAAATCATTTTTCTATTTTATTTAACATATCCCATATATTAAAGACACAAGGTGTATAATGAATAAAGCTGTATTAGCTGGTGGTAAAGCTAATACATATTAGTGGAAAATCTATATTAGAGACTGCATTTTTAGAGAGTAAAAATGTAAATTTTTTTTAGAACAGTCATTGAAACTAAAAGTCCATTTAGTAAAGGTGTTTAGTTAACTTACTCCAGTGATATATAATACAAAAACCAGATGTCATTTTTGTCATGTTTTTGTACTTCTAGAAATTAGAGAATACTAAAAAAGTTTTTCAAATGCAGCAACAGTTGTCTATAAAATTTTGCATATTCAAAAAAGCATTGTTAGAAAGCTCTTTGAATGTGGTACAAATGTGGACTTTATTTCAAATTGTTAGTAATTATTAAAATACTAGTAACCAAAATTAAAGCTCTTTTTCTGAATGTGTAATAGCAATAATTGTCTTTATGAAGAGTACAGACAGACTGAATACTGGAGTTTGTTACTTAATGTTACCTCAATTTGGATACTTGAAAAAATATGGGCAAATGTTTTCCATCGATTGTTCTATTTGAATTCTTGTAGTTAAATAGACATAAATTTCATTCAGTACATTTCATTCATCCAAGCATGATTCTTGGAGACATTGAAGCCTAGACCTGCTAGGTATATGCTCAGGGCAAGTTCCTGGACATTTTTATAAATGGGTAATGGGAATGGTGATTCCATCTAAAAATGTTGTGAGGATTAAATTTGATCATGCTAGTAAAGTGTCCAATACATTTCAGAATTGTTATGATACATGAAACACCAGGACAACTCAAAACTTGCTGTGCTCAAAAATAAGGGATTAGTTAAATAAATTGAAAACATTCTAAAGATGGGATACTATGCTGCCATTAGAAGTTACACTGAAGATGAATATTTCATAATCTATAAAATGTTCAAAATATTGTTTTATGAGAAAAACAGGTCATTACTTCAAATTACCCTTAAACTGAATTATGAATGTGCGAATACACAGGTTGGCAATAGGACATAGGTGTTAGGGAGAGAAGAAAGCTAAAATTTCTGAATTGAGCAATGAGGTCATTAGAGGTGCCATATTGCTGAGAAAGAAAAGAGAAGAGCAAGTGTCTAAGGAAAATGTTAAGTTCTATAGCAGAAACACTGACTTTTTAAAAAATAATTCAAAGTAGGTCACAGAAAAGCCCACGATATTTCCCTTCACAGCAACCATGCCATGGCAAGGGCTAAAGCCACTAACACCTTTCAGCTAAAGAAGCTGGGTAGAATTCTGGCAGCTCAGACTATCTCTCTGAATTCCTGTGAACTGCTGTTTTCAAATCCCATCTCTGACACTTCTCAGCTCCCTGACTTGGGCTGCTTCCTTGGCCAATCTGCACCTCATTGTCCTCCTCTAACCAATGCAGGTGATAATAATAGAACTTACTTGGAAGCCATTGCCTTACTAGTCTCTGGTGTGGCCATGTGCTCTTTGAGCTATGGCCAACACCATGTTTCTTAAGCTCTGGCCCCCTCTCCTACCTTGGAGAGGTGAATCTTTTCTCTCTCTCTCTCTCTCTCTCTCTCTTACTTTCCAAATAAACTATGTTTTCTAATCTAAAAAAAGGAAAAAAAAACTTACTTGGAGAATTGCCATTGCAATGCACTTAGACCAGTGATTCTCAGTCTGAGTTGATTATGCCCCCAGGTCATTTGGCAATATTGGGATACATTTTTGGTTGTCACAATTGGAGCAGCGATGCTATTGAA
This sequence comes from Carlito syrichta, assembly GCF_000164805.1. Lineage (NCBI taxonomy): Eukaryota > Metazoa > Chordata > Mammalia > Primates > Tarsiidae > Carlito > Carlito syrichta. The sequence continues at coordinate 223,321 of NW_007246175.1, forward strand.
ATTGAGTGAGTAGAGGCGAGGGATGCTGCTGGACATCCAACAATGCACAGAAGAGCCTCCCCTCATCCTACAAATGTCAATAGTGCCAAGGCTGAAAAATGTTGGCTTAAACTCTATCATACAAAAAAGCTCAAACAAGGTTAATTATTATTATCTGCTCTGCCCATGTATCTCTAGGTTTTTTTTTTCTCTCTCTCTCTCTGCTGATATTATTATCAAGGCACAATTCTTATCAAGTGAGTACTTTCTTTGAAACAGGCCCTATCTTTGGCTAGCAATTAGTTTCATTCTTCTTCCTACATATAAAGCACACTCCCTCCCCCAGAGAGAAAACACAAAAGTCCACCCTGTCACTGTGTGCAGTTCAATGTCCAGGATCTATGGGAGGGACTGTGCTATACCTATCAGTCCTACTCAAATGTGGGACTAATTGGTCAGGCCCTGTGGACTAAAGAGGCAAATAATCTGCCTCCGCTCACTTGCACTCTCCATGCCAAATACTTCCGCACTTCTCTACTATCTGTGAGGAAGGACTCACTCTACTTGGCTGTTTGTTAGGTTTTTTGCACCAATCCACCATGGATTGATATTTTTAAAAATTTAATGAAAACGAATAACTGGGAAAAAAAAGTAAAATAAAAAGATATACAAAATATAAGTATATTTTGATTATCAGACTCAGCAGTCACAAACTTACATTTCCACAGATATAATGATAAACTTAACACAAAGAAACCAACGAGCAAAATACCTATTACTTATTGAAAGTGTATATGTGGAAGAATAATACAAAGAATCACTATGACACTGGTATTGAGTAAAATAGTTATTCTTGTAAAAAACAACTTATATGTATTTTGAGTAAACATTGTGTATATCAATATGTAAAATTTTTAATGTGAAAAATGGTCTCATTTTTGGTTTGTTAATTTACATGATCTAGATTGGACTGACAACAATCTTTCTCAAAGAATAATGTATTCTCATCAAAGGATAAACTGTTCTTACATCATGTTTGAATAATCCTCAGTAACAGAGACATTGCTGTCACGGTAATATGTTTATGTAAACAAAAGAAGAGATCATAAAACATCTTCTGCAAGCTCAAGACATTTATTTTTACCTTTTGCCTTTTATCTAAAGTAAAATAAGGAAAAAAAAGTAATATAAGAATGCATTTTCAAATTTCATCTTCAATCTTTCGTCAGTCATCAGTTCTAATAATTTATTTAGTAATGATATAGTAAAGTTTAATTTATCTTTAAGTAAAATAAATGGGTTTTCTATGTATGCACAGTCATACGCCACATAATGCTTTGGTCAACGATAGACCACATATGTAACAGTGGTTCATTAAGATTATAACAGAGCTGCCCTATACAGGTGTAACATTTTTTATATTTTATACTGTATGTTAAGGTATCCTTTCTATGTTTAGCTATGTTTGGTTACATAAATACTTACTATTGTGTTACAACAGCCTACAGTAGTCAGTATAGTTACAGGCTGTCTAGATTTGTAGCCCAGGAGCAATAGACCATACTACATAGCCTAGATGTGTAGTAGGCTATACCATCGAGCTTCGTGTAAGACACTGTGATGCTCACTCACTGATGAAATCGCCTCACAATGTGTTTCTCTGAACATATACCCATAGTTAAGTGACATGTGACTGTTTTGTCTTTTGAAAGAAAAAATATTCAAAATGTTTTATTGTTCATGCTATTTTCAACATGTGACCTCCAAAGTCACTGAGGAAAAGAAAGAAGGATTTTATATGCAAGGATTATGGGCAAGATTTGCAATACCATACATCAACTGCCCATATTTTCTTGACCAGAATGAACTACATATGCCCAGCTAGATAAGCACCATTGGAAAATCAATTATTCAAGCCTACTGTTATATGCAGTCTGATTGAGAAAGATCCATATGCTCTGGAGTTGCCTGCTGGAACCACAACATCAAATTGAAATGAAAAGTCAGGGAAGGCTTCCTGAAGGAGGTTATATTCTAGAGGAATTAGTTGCTAGATGTTATGAAGTAAATGTTCACATTTTCTTCCAGTCCCCCAAATTCACATACCCTAACCCTCATGTGGTGATTGTTAGGAGGTAAGACCTTTTCGTGGTGAATAGGCTTGGATGAGGTTATGAGGGTAAAGCCCCATGATGGGATTAGTGTCCTCATAAGAAGAGAAAGAGACACCAGAGCTCACTCTCCATTCTGAGAACATAACAAGAAAATGACCGTCTCCGAGCCAGGAAGAGAGCACCCATCAGGAGTCAAATTTGCTGGCACCCTCATCTTGAACTTCTAGCCTCCAGAATTATGAGAGAAATAACTTTCTATTGGTTAAGACACCCAGTCTATGGTATTTTGTTACAGCAGTTTGAGCTGATTGAGACACTGATCAGGTAAAGGAAATGGGCAGGGGTAGGTGGAGTATAGTGTAACATTGATCCTCTGTGATCCTGAGCATGTGATGTAATCCCTCTGAAATTCCACTTCCACAGTCACTAATGCCCTCAGAGAACCAAATGAGAAAATGTATTTAAGAGTTCTCAGGAAGTAGAAGGCATTTTTTAAAATAGGGATTATTAAGGGGATAATGAAACCTGTATTATTTCACGTGCAATCCACATTCTGACACCCAGTGTGTTTTTTTTCCCCCTGCAGGATCAAGGGGGCGGCTGCCAAAACTGAGCAACCAAATGCTCTATTCTAAAGTTTAATACACTCCCCTTGAAAAATATTCACACATTGAGGTCAAATGTTATTAAGCCAGTGTCCTCATTGGTGGGCCTAAACCTGCAGAAAGGATTAAAGCTGTCTTTTATCTAAGATGTTTCTATAATTTTGCAGGTGCAAATCTTTAAGCTGCCTCTGGTAAGAAGCCCATGGTTTATTGGGTTATTTGGCAGTTTTTCCTCAAGGAGGTACAAGCTGAACATTAACCATATCAAGATAAATTTTGTACCTGTCAACCCTTTTGAAATTTAGTGAGCAGTTTCCGTAAGTCTAAACTTTATTTGACATTTGTTGTTTTTTTATTTCATTGAAGTTTCTGTTGGCTTTCTCTTCTAACACTATTTCCAACTCTAGAAACCACTTTCTATTAAGTGATTTTGTAAGAATGAGAAAACCGTGCAAGACTGATCTGAGCTAGATACTGGGAACCTTATAAATGCTTTTGATGTTTGAAATAAAAGGATATTCTACTCAAAATTTAGAGTGTTCTAGATGCAATGAAATTTAGGTCACTGCATTAAAATTATGTTTACCAGAAATTGAATAATGAGTTGCAAATTTCCTAAACAACTGACATCTCAGTACTGCATAGAGTAATAATTATTTTTTTTTAGTTAAAAAAGCAAGATGTGTTTAATTGCATACAGATAGTAGAAACTTTTTACAGTTTAATATTTAGGCTCAGCTTGTTATCCCCAGTACTTTTCTTTAGAGATAACTTCCTTAAAAAAAAAAAACTATATTTGAATAAGTTTAGACATTAGGTACTTAGTAAATTCTATTTATGTTTCAGATTGTATTTATAAACCTATATCAAACATAGTTTACCAAGAAAGAACTCTGAAAAATGTACAGCTCAAACTTTTTCCTACTATAAGCACAAGAATCTTTTAATTCTAGTAAATAGAATCTACCTCAACCAGGAATATTTATATTAATGATGCTGGATAGATTGCCTAAACCTAAAACTTTCATAAAAATGTATAAAGGGATCTATTGAAAATAACCAAACTCATATTCTGTGGAAACTATAATCAGTTTATTAAGTATAGTTTCAAGGTATGCTGACATTGTGATATATTAACGAATATATTACTGATTGCCACTACTTTCTCCCAGGGATCTTCTTATACTCAGACAGGTAGGCATTCTTCACCATAATCCACAGAAGGGGAGCTGCAGTAGCAGGCAGGGAACTTAAGAGAAGCCAGTCCTGTCTTTAGAAACTCAAAGTTCCGAGAAAAGTTACAAAGAATAGATTTAGGAGAATGCCTGTTGAGGAAAAGCACATCTGCTCTATGTTTCTTCCTTACTACACAGTAGGACAAATATATTCCTAGTCCTCGGAGAAGGGAGGAATCAAGGATAATAATGAGATGCTGGTGGGTCTCCAGGGAGGGACATGGACTCTGCCACTCTCCTCACATCCCACATGGTGGTTGCCAGAGAGTGATCTGAAGAGGTGTAAGACCCAGCAGTAATAATGGCTATAGGGGCATCTAAGCAGCTGGGGCTCTAAACAAATTCAGAGCGGCCATGGTCTTGATTGGAGCAAGGACAGCTGAAAGATTCCCAAGGGGGCCCTGGAGGTAGCTTCAGAGGAGGTCCAGGGCTGTAGCATGCCCAAGAATGTGCTTGAAATAACAGAGAGAAGTACAGAGTTGGGAAACCTTGTGCTGAGACTGGGATTCAGTCAGCAGTAACCTCCAAGGACCAGACAGGATAACAGAACAGGACAGATACTAGAGTGGTCAGATAGGTGGAAAACAAGTTTCTTCACCTCAGCCTAATGAAGATCACACACAGTTGCTTGGGCATATAGACCTAGATTTGGAGAAAAAGAGGTAGAGGTAGAGAGAGAAATTTGAATTGTCTGAGATTAAATTTCCTCTACCTGATGGGGGGCTCCAAACAGAATTAAATTCATTTTTTAAAAATAGAAGTTATATTATACAGCACCTGAGTTTGTGATCTGAAATTCCTATATACCTACTTAAGAATAAGTATATTTTAAGTCTTCTGAAACCAGTCCATAGTTTTTCCTCATGAAGGATCATAGAAAAACTTTTATTGGGGCTAAAGAAATGGTGTTGTCTGAGTTTGGACGCTGTTCAAAGTGCCCTGAGCTGTTCCCATCACACATGAGATGGTAGGAGATGGCCATCTCCAGCTTTGAGCCTGCATGATGAAATCCTCATAAATATATTCCAATATATGTACTCAAAGTACATCATTTACAGACTGAACTTTTGCCAATTGATTTCAATGGAAAAGGCTTTGCTTTTATCCAAAATTCTATGCAAACTCCTCCTGCCACTGGCTGTGTTTCCTCGTTGCATTTCTCTCTGATCTCAGGCCTCTGTGTCTGCCAGAGGCTTCATTCAGTCTCTTTGTGAGAACTGGTACTCACTCGCTCACTCTGGCAGCTGTGTTCTCTCTGTAGGGTCATCAGTCTTCTGCAGGCTGTGGTGATAGGATGGATTTTTAAACTCTTTTGGCAGAGAGAGTCACTTCCTGCTTGGAGAAAAAGATGAAAGTGAACCCCACGTTGTGTAGAAACGTGGACACCATGACACTTCCTGCACAGCACCATTCAGCAGTCCCCAATGCCCACAGTAAACTTCACTGCCTCGGCCCCTCTTGACCTGGGTTGTGTAGGCTACATCCACCTCCCAGCTGATGTCACATACACTTAAGTAAAGACTATATCTAAATACTTGGATACTTCACCTCATATCTTTAAAAGTTCAGATTAGTTACTGCATTTCCCACTGTTATCTGCAGAGATTTGAATATAGGGCATCCTCAGTCATTAAAACGTGTACACTATACATTCAAAAATAGCTATCCTAACATCTCATATTTATAGCATTCCCTGCATCTATACTATAGAAAAAGATGGTAAGTTATAGGCATTGATAATTGGAATGCAAAGGACACCTAGATTCTGAATTTCCTTCCTGTGAGTCAACTGCAAGCCATGACAAGTTACAGAGGCGATTCAGAATTTGTTTCTTGCTGTATCACATGTAGAAAAGAGCTCATGGAGGATGTTTTCCATGGTTTAAAGGAAACTGAGCTTGCAGCAGTGGGAAGAGTCTAGGGAGAAATGGTTTCACCTACGCCTCCTACTAGAGTTCCCACATAACCCTTTCTTTTTCCTTTCTAATATGTCTACTGCCCACAAGGATTTGGAAATTTTTACTAGATCTTTTCACGTCTTTGGGCCTTCGTCCCATTCCCCTTTCTCTTCATTTCTCTAAATTGCCACAGTGCCTAGGACATTGGGTGAGTTCAATAGGTGTTTGGAAATATGATTGAACTGAAGAAGAGGGCCCTTAGTGGAAACTGTGTCTTTCTCCAAGGCCTTGAGGGACAACCTGAAGCTTTCAGAGAACCTAAAGATTCTTCTAGAGTGTGAGCTCTCTTTATTAGAGTGGATGCAGTCTGTTATAGAGGAAAACCATAGACACGAGAGATGCAACTTTTAATCAGTGGATGTGTGAATGCAATGCATCTCTCTGATGGTAAGAACACTGCACATTCCTAGGCAGTGGTCCCTCCAGCCACCACTTGTTAAGTAGCTCGCCAGGTTCTGACCCTCTTGTTCTTTGATGAGGTCCCTTGATGATCTAGGAAGGCCATGAAGACAAATTCATGATCTTAAGTGGAAGATGGGGGACAACTGATATCCACTGAAGGCAAATTCATGATCTTAAGTGGAAGATGGTGGACAGCTGATGTCCACTGAAGGCAGTTATTCCATTTAGACTCAGTTTGTGTCTGAGTCTCCAAGCTTCCACCAGACTGGATGGGCTGCATGGATGTCAGTGAAGTCAGAAGCAAGGGCAGCCAGGAAAGGGTTGGTAGAACCATAATCCTAAAAGAAATATAGCCAGATGGGGAAAATAATTCCTACCAAACCCATCTCAGAGAGCTTGAGTTTAAAAGGAAATTTTACTAGTCTTCTGTAGCTTGAGTTCACTTCAGTGATCACTTCAGTGATTTTTGTGTGTATGTGGCATGAGTTGTACAAACCAGGGACCAGGTATGGCTGAGTCTGGATCATAGAAAAGATATTCAGTGCAGCAGTGTTCTTCCTTCTCCTGTGGAGGGTTTGGCCTCTGTAAAGGTGAGCAATTTTTTTAATTTTTGAAATTTTTATTTTAAAATTTTTGTGTACAATTCAGGGTTAGGTATACAAATATTCATTGTGCAGGTACCCTTGTTGATGAGGTATACCCCCCCTTCCCCAGGCAGATTCCAACTACTGCCAATCCCATCTCCTTGCCCGCCTACCTCACCCCCTGCAGTTTCTCACTACTGTCAATCCTTTTCTTATAGTATTACAATAGTTGTTCAAAGTCTACTTATGAGTGAAAACATGTGATACTAAGTTCTTTGTTTCTGTAAAAGATCACTCAGTATTATAGACTCTAAGTCCATCCAGGTTGCTGCTGAGTTCATGATTTTGTTCTTCTTTATGGCTGCATAATATTCCATTGTACATTTACAAAAATTTTTTTAGCCAGTCCTCTTTTGATGGGCAGCACAGTTGATCCCATGTTCTTGCTACTATGAACAGTGCTGCGATAAACATAATGTGCAGGTATCTTTTTTATAGAGTGATTTGAGTTCTTCCAGGTATATTCCCAGTAGCAGGATTGTGGGGTCATGTGGAAGATCAATTTTTAGAATTTTTAGGAATCGCCACATTGTTTTCCACAGAGGCTGTACTAGTTTATACTCCCACCAAGAGTGTAGAAGTGTTCCCTTTTCGCCACATCCTCTCCAGCATCTGTTATTTTTTGAGTTATTGATGATGGCCATTCTGACTGGAGTTAGGTGGTATCTCAGAGTAGTTTAATTTGTATTTCTTTGATGACTAGTGAGCCTCAACAGTTTTTCACGTATCTGTTGGCTGCTCATACATCTTCTTTTGAGAACTGTGTATTCATATCTATGGCCCACTTTGTAATGGGGCTGTTTAGTTTTATTTTTTCAGCACATTTGAATTCCTTGTAGACCCTACATGTTAGGTCTTTGTCATACATACAGTTGGCAAATATTGTTTCCTAGTCTGTGTGCTGTCTCCTTGCTCTCTTGATGGTTTCTTTGGCTTTGCAGAAGTTTGTCAGTTTGATAAGGTCCCACTTGTCTATCTTATCTCTTATGGCATGGGGTTTTGATCAGGAATTGGTTGCCAGTTCCAACTTCCATAAGGGTGTCTCCTGCCTTTTCTAAGGTTCTTATAGTTTGAGGTTTTACATTTAGGTCTCTGTTCCATTTAGAGTAGATTTTTGTGTATGGGAATTGGTAGAGGTCCTGTTTCAATCTTCTGCATGTGGTCAGATAGTTTTCCCAGTACCATTTACTGAACAGGTTCTCCTCTCCCCAGTGGTTGGTGGTAGAGGCTTTGTCGAAGATGAGTTGGTTGAGAAATTGAGGTTTTGAGTCTGGAATCTCAATTCTATTCCATTGGTCTATATGCCTGTTCTTGTACCAATACCAGGCTGTTTTGATTATTGTAACTTTATAATAAAGTTTAAAGACTGGGAGTGTGATACCTCCCGCTTTTTTTTTTTTTTCCTGAGAATTGTTTTGGCTATTCGTGGTCATTTATGTTTCCATATGAATTCCTGTATTGTTGTTTCTAGGTCTCAGAAGGATGTTGCTGGTAATTAGATGGGTATTGCGTTAAATCTGTAGATTGTTTTAGGTAGAATGGACATCTTAACAATGTTGATTCTTCCAATCTATGAGCATGGAATATTTTTCCAGTTGTTTGTGTCATCTTTGATTTCTCTGAGCAGTGTTTTGTAGTTTTAACTGTAAAGGTCTTTCATGTCTCTGGTTAGGAAGATGCCAAGGTATTTCATTTTTTTGTGGCTATTGTGAATGGAATTGTGCTTTTTGTTTGGGTTTCTGTTTGTTTACTATTGGTGTGTAGAAATGTGATTGTATTTTTTTTTTTTTTTTTTTGAGTTGGAGTCTCACTCTGTCGCCCAGACTGGAGTGCAGTGGCCGCTCCCGGTCACTGCAGCCTCGACCTGCTGGGCTCCAGCGATCCTTCTGCCTCAGCCTTCTGAGAAACTGGAATGTGATTGTCTTTTGCACATTTATTTTATACCCTGAGACTTTGCCAAAGTCCTTTATCAGTTCAAGGAGGTTTTTGACAGATTCTCTTGGGTTTTCAAGGTATAGAATCATGTCATCTGCAAAGAGGGATAACTTGATTTCCTCTTTTCCTATTTGGATACCCCTGATTGCCTTCTCTTCTCTGATTGCTCTAGATAGGACTTCCAAAACTATGTTGAACAGGAAGGGTGAGAACGGGCATCCTTGTCTTGTTCCAGTTTTCAAGGAAATGGTTCAAATTTCTGTCTGTTTAGCAGTATGCTGACTGTGGGTTTCTCAGAGATGGCTCTTACTATTTTGAGGTATATTCCATCTATACCTAGATGTTTGAGGGTTTTTATCAAAAGATGCTGGATTTTATCAAAAGCTTTTCCTGCATCTAATGATATAATCATGTGATTTTTGTTATTATATCTGTTGATTATTTAATTATGTTTATGGTCTTACGAATGTTGAACAAGTCCTGCATCCCAGGGATGAAGCCTACTTGGTCATGGCAGATGATTTTGGAGATGTGTTGTTGAATCTAGTATGCTAGGATCTTGTTGAGAATTTTAGCATCTATGTTCATTAAGGATATTGGCGTATAGCTCTCCTTCTTTGTTGGATCTTTACCTGGCTTGGTATCAGTGTGATGTAAGCTTCATAAAATGATTTGGGGAAGTTCCATGTTTCTCAATTGCCTGAAATACTCTCAATAGGACTTTTTTTTGTAGGTAGTTTTCTTACAACATAGTCAATTTCCTGGATTGTATTGGTCTATTTAGGGTCTCGATTTCTTCTTGTTTCAATGTGGGGAGTTTATGTGATGTCAGAAAGTCCTTCATTTTCTTTAGGTTTTCAAGTTTGTTTCCATACAAGTGTACATTGTAGTCTCTGATAATCTTTAGTATTTCTTCAGGGTCTATTGTGACTTCATCTTTTGTGTTTCTGATTGTGTTTATTTGGGCTTTTTCTCTCCTTTTCTTGGTCAGTCTAGCTAGGGGACCATCAATCTTATTTATCCTTTCAAAGAACCAGCTTTTTGTTTCATTGATCTTTTGTATTATCTTAATGTCTTCTATGTCCCAGATTTGGGCTTTTATTTTGTGGACTATATTCTTCTGCTGAAGTTAGTGTTTTGGTGGTCTTGCTTTTCCACCTTCCTTAGGTCACTTGTTAGGCTATTAACTTGTGATCTTTTCATTTTTTTCATGTGTGTTTGTAGAGATATGAATTCCCCTCTTACTACTGATTTCATAGCATCCCAGAGGTTTTGGTAAGTTGTTTCTTCATTTTCATTTGTTTCCAGGTATCTTTTAATCTCAGTTTTGATTTCCATGTTGACCCAGGAGTTGCTTAGCATCATGCTGTTTAGTGTCCATGTCTTTGTGGGTTTTGGGGGAACTTTGTTGGTGTTGATATTTATTTTTATTTCACTGTGATCTGAGAAGGTGCATGGCAGAATTTTAATCTCATGAAATTTGTTTATGCTTGATTTATGGCCTAGGATATGGTCGATCTTAGCGTATGTTCCATGTGGTGATGAGTAGAATGCATATTCTGTGGTTGTCGAGTGCAGTGTTCTGTAGGTATCAATTAAGTCCATTTGGCCAAGAGTCACATTGAGGTTCCAGATCTCCTTGCTGATTTTTTGTCCTGATGATCTAGGGTTGTGAGTGGGGTATTAAAGTCCCCAGCTATGATAGTGTTAGAGGCAATATCTTTTTTAAGTTTGCCTGGAAGCTGCTTTATGAAAGTTGGTGCTCCTATGTTGGGCACATATATGTTTAGGATGGATATTTCTTGTTGATGGATTCAACCTTTTAGCATTATGTAGTCACCTTCTATAACTTTTTAATTTTTGATAGCTTAAAGGGTTTTCTGTCTGAGATTAAGATCACAACTCCTGCTTTCTTTTGTGTTCTGTTCATCTGAAATTTTGCTTCCCATCCTCTTATTTTAAGTCTGTGAGTGTCCTTTCTGATGAGATGGGTCTCTTGGAGACAATATATTGTTGCCTCATGATATTTTATCCATTTTGCCATTCTGTCTTTTCAGTGGTGCATTTAGTCCATTCACATTCAGGCTAATTATTGAAATATGAGAGATGATCCTTGTCATAAAGTTCTTATAGAGTTGTTGTTGTTCCTGTTTTGGGGGGGGGCTTTCTTTTGATTTTTGGTTTGATTCATGTGTGTTTTCAATCTTTTTCCTGCATTCTTGTGAAGAATATTGCTGTTCTTTTTTCCCTTTCTTCTGTGTTTAATATTTTCTTAAATATTTCTTGTAGAGCTTGTCTAGGCAGCGTAAGTTCTTAGGGATTGAATGTCTAGGAAAGATTTTAATTCTCCCTCACTGATGAAGCTTAGTTTAGTTGGGTAAGTTATTCGTGGTTGAAATTGTTTATCTTTGAGAACTTTGAAGATTGGGCTCCAAGCTCTCCTAGCCTGAAGTGTTTCTGTAGATAAATCTGCTGTTATTCTAATTGGTCTTCCCCAGTAGATAGTCTGACCTTTTTCTCTTGCTGCCTTTAGGATTTTTTCTTTTATACCTACTTTTTTCTAGGTGAAGTACTATGTGTCTAGGAGTTGGTCTTCTTGTTTGTTGTCTCACAGGGGTTCTCTGAATCTCTTGTGTTTGAATGGTCACATCACTGATGAGATGAGGGAAGTTTTCTTGAATAACTTCATGGAATGTTTGTTCCAGGGTGGTCTCTGTCTCTCTTTCTGCCTCAGGAAGTCCAATTACTCTCAGGTTCAGCCTCTTGAAATAATTGCTCATCTTTTGAAGGTTTTTTTTCTGTCTTTTTAAGCTTCTTTTCTATGTTTTTGACAGTTTGGGTTAGTTCTATATTTTGGTCCTCAAGCTCTGAAATTCTTCTGCTTGGCTAATTCTGCTTTCCATTCTTATCAGTTTGTTATTTATTTCATTCACTGTTTTATTTACTGCTATTATCTCAGTTATCAACTCTGTCATTCTTTCCTCTTGTCTCTCCTCAATTCTGTTTATTCTTTCTATTAATGTCTTGATATCTGGGTTTGTAGTTTGAGACCAGTCATTCTGGGTGCTTTTAATTGTTTGCATTCTGAAATCTGTTTTCTCAGTGTCTGGCTTCCCAGGGGTCTGTGTGAGACCCATAGTCTTCTTTTGGTTTTTCTTCATTTGTGTAGATTACACACACACACACTCCCCCCCCTTCTTTAATTCTGTTGCTCAGGGATGGTGGGTTGCTTTTACTTCTGTTGCTCAATCTCCAATTCTTCCTTATGTAGATCTGACTTTGTTCAATTCTGAAACTGGACAATGTGATGGGGGCTGTACTTTTTGCAGTTTTGAGATTTAATTGAGGAGGGAGTGGTTATTCAAAATCTATCAGCAGAGCCCTGTATCCCCCGACAGCTGTATGGGCACCCTGGAACCCACTCCCCACTGCCTTATAATCTGTCCATGCAGTGGGGGTGCAGGTTGCTCCCTGAAAGCAAAATGAGGTAAGAAAAATGAAGGAGGGTAGCAAGAGGAAGGTGGAGAGAGAAGAGTAAGAGGGAAAACAGACTGACATACCAACTAACATATGAAAACAAACACAAGGTCAGAAAAAGACTCAAAAAAACCTGAAGTATAGAGACAATCATACAAACACACAAACCAGCAAAAACTCCCTATTGATATACTCTTCTCATACACAAACAGGATGTCTAAAGAAAAAAATCAGTAAAATGACAGAAACAAAGCAAGTATGAAAACGTTATCAAAACCAGAAAAAAAAGTGAGAGAGAGAAAACAAAAAGCAAAGAAAAATGAGCAAAAAACAAAGAAAAATGAGCAAAAGAAACAGACAAAAAAAAAAAAACCAAGGAACCAAACTCACTTTGAGGTTGTTCCAGTAAATCCAACATCATTTCAACTCTGATCTCTAGCCCCTCCCTTCTGCTTTCAACGCAGGCTGATAGGGTTGCTCACATCTTGGGTCAGATGCCACAGGCCTACTGTGGAAGGAGGGTGGATCAGATCTGGACTCACCCAGCTTGCTGCCTGTCGAGTCTTCCACTCAGATCTGACCTGTGTCCAATCCAGCATGAAGGAGGAGCTTTTGAGTCTCTCAGTTTGATGAGATTACCTCAGGTCCCAAGTTGGAGACTGAGCAGAGCTGGGCAGAGCTGGGCGGGGCAATGCAAGTCTCTGCCTGGTCCTGGGACAGAGAAAATGACTGCAATCGGCATTTCCTCACCGGAGATGGGGCTCCTCTCCACTGATTGGATCTGAGGCTTCAGCTGATTTGCTTCAGCTAGATTCAGCAGGCTCTTCTCAGGAGAGTCTCATGAACAGATGATCCTCTGTGCCCGCGGTTCCAATCTCAGGGTGGTGGAGACTTGCAGTCACCATCAGAGGGGATCCCCAGGTGGGGACCTGAATCTCCCTCAGACAGTCTTTCACTCACCCACCAACACATGCCTACTCACACAGAGTCTTTATTGACACTTGCTTTTGCAGAGACTCTCACAGTCTGACCTGTCTGGTCGCCATCGTGTGACCAGTCCAATTTTTTTTTAAAAATTAGCTTAAGGTCTGTCTAAAAGGTGCCAATTTATTAACTTAGTTTGGTTAACTTGCCAGAGCACATACCCATCCCTGCTATGACCTCACAGATGTTATCTTTGTTCAAAATTTCAACATTATGTTTTCTTTAAGTTGTCTTTTTACATTAATTTTGATACCTTTTAAAAAACAACATTTAAAGTTGTGGGGTACAAACAAGGATTTGCAACATAAGTAAGCTGCATGTGGTGAAGTTTGGGCTTCTAACTGATCCTCACTCCCCCTGGTAGTGGACCAGTTACCCAGTGTGTCGCCACATGCCCCCTCCCTCCTTCCTCCCTTGCTCCCTGATATTTTAAAGATATTGCATCAAAATATGGTTTTTCCTGATTTTAGAGTCTTATGGCACACTCAAATTTTGTATCTATAATAACTTCTTAGGGGTGCCATGACAAATGACCACAAGCTGAGTGCTTGAAGCAATAGAAACTTATTCTTTCATAGTTTCAGAGGTTTTTTTTTTAATTTAAAATTTTTTTTTATTTTATAATTGTAGGGTACATTTCAGGGTTATAGATACAAATATTCACTGTGCAGGTACCCTTGTTGATGAGGTGTGCTCCCCTTCCCCAGGCAGATTTCCACTACTGTCAATCAGTTTCAGAGTTTAAACATAGGAAACTATGGTGTCAGCCAGGGCACACTCCCCTGGGAGATAATTCTTCTTTGCTTCTTTCAGGTTTGGGTGATTCTTGCTGTTCCATGGCTTGTGACAGCATCAATCTAATCTCTGCTTCCATCTTCACATGGCCTTCCTCTGTGTATCTCTCTGTGTCAAAGTGCCCTCTGCCTTCCTCTGATAAAGGTGCCTCTCCCCATATATAGGGCCACCCAAATGCCAGGATGATATCACCTAGATTTGCAGATGCTTCATTCCGTTTACAAAGACTCTTGACCGGATAAGAGTACATTCACAGGTTCCAGGGATTAGATTAGACAATCTTCTTGGAGGCCACTGTTCAACCCACATCAGCACCCAAGTCAAGTGCCTTATCACCTCACCCTAGTCTTGACCCTGACACAAAGATATGTGTCTGCCGTAGGTTCTGTCCCATCACTGTCTCGGGAGTCACAGCAGCTCCTTTTAGGTAGTGTGGAATGAGTGGACTGTACATTGTAAAACAGTGAACAGCACACACACAAAAATAGGGACTTTCTGTAGACCTTCCCGCTCTCACAGAGAGAGTAGGGCCAGCTGAGAGGGTGACATTTTCTACATTGAAGTTTTTCTTAAAGGTCTTAAAAGAAAGTTGTAAAGAAATTACCAAACTTCTGGCATTACAATAACATACCTTTGGGGTTTGTTTTACATAATTTTATTTGTCCTTTGACTTATTTTCTGTCAACATTTGCCATATATATGTGTACACCCACACTCACACATACACGCAAAACTATTGATTTTCTTTTTAAACCACAGCTGCATGACTGTTATAAACTTAAATTCTTAGAGCATGATCTTCTTCCTATGATCGTGGGAAAGAGCAAGCTACTTTAAAAACACACACATGCACACAATTCTTGAAGCCATATGGACATTTTATTCATGCAAATAGAGGTTTGGTTTTCTCCCAATTTCCCACAAGGCGCTCATCAGCACTGGGGAGATCTTTGCCCCTCAGTGGGACCTATTAAGATGATTCTCTGACTAAATGTCTCCTCACCACTTGCCTTGGCATTTAGATGTGTTCTCCCTAATTTCCACCACAATGGCGAGAAGGTCCTAAAAAATGTAAATAAGGATCACAATCAGTCCTGTTGAACAACTTACATTTTTTTTTACGTAAAATGCAATTTCAGATGAATCTGTATGTGAATTTCCACAACATCAGACAAACCATATTACTTCCCAAAAAGAGATACAATTTCAGATGAAGCTGTATGTAAATACAGAAATATAATTTCAGATGAACCCATATGTGAATTTGGATTAGACAAGTCATTTTATCTCAAAAAAAAAGAAAGTGTACAAAATCATTGTGTTTGGGTAAACTTCTCATATTTAGTACATTTAAAAGTTGGCATCATGTAAGCAAATTATTTGCAGATTGCTAGACAGGGTGAATAATCTGACACCATATGGAGACTATTTATGAACCACAGCAACTTCCACACTGTTGATCACGTGTAATATAAACAATGTAACCAAAGTGAGTTATTGCTTTTCCATTATTTTCTTGGTCTATTACATTTAATATTTAAATTGAGAGAAGCAGTTTTTCAGAGATCCTTTGACACACATCTTACTATTCATTAGTTAAGTGAGAATTATGTATGTTTACTATGTTTTTGCTTTAACCCAAAACATACTTTCCTCTTCCTAAGTGCCAACTGATATTTCATAGAGAAGAGGATTAACTGCCAGAACATTAAATGAATAGCGACTTCTACTCATGTAATGAAAGTCTCAGGGAACTCAGCATGAGAGAAGGAAATGTCCAGTAGAGAGTGTGTAGGCATGGGGGCAAGGATGGTCAGCAGTTTCAGAAAATGAGAGTTGTTTTTGGCATGCAGTTGCCTCTCCCAAGCTATAACTCAACAAGTCCTATGGATGGGTGGAGAGGATATCAATGAAAATTGAAAGAGCCTTTAGGGGCAATACAAACACTAACTATTGCACCTCCTAAATAGTTTTTGGATCTATCCTTTCTTTCTGGTTTCAATGCTGTGTTACAACCAGAACTTGACCGTGTGAATAGCATCCTAGCTACTCTCTGCTCTGGGTGAACCCCTCAGACCCAGCCCTCACACACTGCCAGAATTCTTTTTCCAAAAGACAGATGCGATCATGCTGTGCCACTGATCAACATTGCTCAATAACTCCCCACAGAATAAAGTCATAATTCCAAAGTGTGGCTAATGGGGTCATTCATGTTTGGACTCAGCCTATCTTTCTAATCTGTCTCCTACTCCTGTGGACAGATTGAATAGTCACCAGTTGAGCAGTAGTGTAGAGATGTAATAGTTTGAATGTGGTGACGAGAAGTGAGAAGCAAGAGTCTTCCTCCCCACCCTGAGGAACCCGGAGGAGAATGAGCAACCACTACGTAAATGCCTCAAAAGAGTAGCAGGGAGTGAAGAGGAGACCCAGTGAGGCCAGGACCTCAACCAAATCTGACTTCTCATAACACATATTTAACCCTTTTAGAGACTCAGCCCAAATTTAATGCCATACAAACTCTTTTGGTTTTCCTTAAATATACATGTGAAAAAGAAAGCAAGTGTTGAATTGTTCCTCCTAGGGAACAAAAATGTAATATTGATTGATTAAACTTCTGTAAGTTATGGATACTGGAACAAGAGCTGAAAACTCAGACAAATTAAGAAACAGCCCCTACACTTAAGGAGCTCACGGAATCTTTGCAAGCTTTGAATTTTCTACAAAAAGTTCAGTTACTGCAAGAAATGATGGCTTCTGTATCTTCTGTCAGTCTCATATAACCAACATCCTGGCCCAGAAGAGAGAATGATTAGATATGATGAAAAGAAACATGTTTTGAAAGAAAGTGTGATAAATGAGGCCCGGAAACCAGAGGGCAGGCTTTGGGAACATGGACGGGAGACAGCATAGAGCAGGCAATCAGTGGAGATCTCAGCACCAAGGCGCGGGCAGGCAGCCTGGGCTGTCATTTGACCTCTCTGAGCCCCTTTTCACATGAGTTTCCGCTTTAGAGGAAGAGATAACTTCAAGCATTTAATTGGCCCTGCTCTCTAAACCCTCTACCATCAGACCCTGCCTTAGTTCACTCGGGCTGCTCTAAAAAACACCATACACTGACACATTTATTTCTCACAGTTCTGGAGGCTTGAAGTTCAAGATCTGGGTGCCAGCATGACCAAGTTCTGCTGACTCCTCACTGTGTCCTCTCATGGTAAAAGAGGTGAGGGAGGCCTCTAGAGTCTCTTCCAGAATGTCACTAATCCCATTCATAAGGGCTCTGCCCTTTGATCTAATCACCTCCTAAAGGCTCCAACTCCTAATATCACCACCTCGTAGATTCTAACATATGAATTTAAAGGGAATACAGGCATTCATATCACAGCTTGATACCCTATCTGCCTTGAGTCTGCAAGAGATGAGAGACTATTTAAACTTTTGGTTCCAGGCTTCTGATTTTTCATACATGTTCTTAAGCGAATATTTTTTCTTATATGTTGTGCACTAAGAAGAAGCCAGGAGTGATAGTCAGTTGTCAACTAATGTCCTGTATCAACTTACCAGTGGCTTATGACACAGCATTTGCTTTTGTTGGTCACAGGTCTGAGCACTGGCTGAAGTGGCTTTGCTTTGTGCTGAAGTTCGGCTGATTTGGGCCTCAAGTAAGGATCAGCAGCTAGCAGGAGAAAGCTCTTCTAATAGTTATCTTGGGTATGCAGAAGTGAGCTATTCTGTACAATTTATTTAATACCTTCCTCAATGTGTTTTTTGTTGTTAAAATAGAATACTGTAGACTGGGCAATTTATAAAGGAAAGTTTATTTTGGCTGATAATTCTGAAGGCTAGCAAGTCCAAGAGCAGGGAACCAGCATCCAGTGAGGGTCTTCTTGGTGCTTCATAACATGACAGAAGGCATCACGTGGTGAGATGGCAAGAGCACACATATCAGCTCAAGTATTTCTTCCTTTTCTTATTAGGCCACCAGTCCCATCATGAGGGTCTCACCCTAGTGACTTTATCTAATCCTAGAAACCTCCTAATCAACATATGAGTTTAGGGATTAAGCTTTTAATCAATATATGAATTTAGGAATTAAGCTTTTAATACAAGAAATTTGGGGCACATTTAATCCCTAGCAATATCTCTGCATACCTCGTATTTACTTAGGTTCATTGGCCAAAACAAGACATCTGGCTGAGTTCAAAGTTGCAGGGGATGGGAGACACATTCCATCCTAGTGGGAGTGAGAGGTTAGTGAAGGGATGTGCAACAATACTCCATACAGTCATACAAGATGAGGCTACAACTTGTGTAATTACTATGGTTCCCATAGTAACTAAGTGCCACTGCCACTTGATCTCCCAATGTCCTGCTCTACATATATACTCCACCCCAGGCTACCACTGGTGATCATTTGAATCATCATCATGGGACCACATACCTCGGATTACTACTTACTTCAACAACAAAGTTGTCCAAGTCCTCACCCAATACTCTGAGCCACCAAATCTCAGGAACACATTTTGAGGGTCTGTTTCTCAAAGATATTCCTAGTACCAATTACACTGTCAGATGCAGGGAATAATGTTATGCCTAGTACATGTTTGTAATATTTTATGAGAGACTAGGCTAAATATCCAGATTTTATACAACCCAGCTAAAGGAGAGGATTGAATTTTTAAAGAAATGCACTCAAACTTTCTATGAATCCTGTTATTCAAAAACTACATTAAAATGCTTGACATTATTCCTCCCTCAAGATCTCTGTAGCTCCCCTAGATCGTTAAGAGTTTAAGGACGCAAGTTTATACAAATTCTATAGATGTGGTGCCATGTAAAAAGTGTTCTCCAAAAGACACTGTGAAATGGAATGTAATATTAAAAACACAGTAAAAATTGAGAAAGCTGGTCTATTAATATCAGTCATAATGGAAAGTCACAAATCACCCAGTAAATGTTATCAATATTCCATCTTTATGAAAAGAAACAGCAGAAGATACAAGAGACTTTGCTGATGAAACTGAAGACTTAGAAAAGGAATCTTCAAAACACTAATGGAGATCCTAATTACTCTTGGCCTTAGAAAAAAATAATAAAATCTAGAGTAAAAAGAACCCTTTGAATTGTCAACCAGTTAGTTTTTTTATATCACATCTTATATTTTTAAAAAATATAGGCATAAAACATAAGTATCTCTTATCTATAACCTGAAGCATAAAAGTTTCTGAAAAAGACTCACATCAACTACTAATCACAAGTGTTCATTTCTTACCCAAAGAGGTGTACTAGGAGTGGTAGCTAAGATGATTTGCTGATGAAAATGTAATTACCACGTTTAGGTGATGAGAAGACATCTATATCCACCTTTTATCCCACCACATGCTCATTCTTATAGATTGGATACCTTAAAAGCCTTAAAAATGTACACATGCAAAGAAAGGACATTATGTTATTATCTGCATGGCGATAAACTCATTGTTTGCACTTGGTGTTGAAATGTATTTTCTAAGAAAAAAGATCCGGAGAAATCTGAAGCATGATTCTGGTGCCAGCCAACACTGACCAGCAAGGAGAACCAAAGTGTTCTGCCTCAAACATTTACATTCCTGTTATGTCTGAGGTGATCTGGGTTCTCCTGAATGGTTCTGATCTGCCCTAAGTCAACATTCAAGTCAAGAGAGAAACACTTATATCACCCAGGGTACTGTAGGGCTAGAGTGAGAAAAGAGTCTGATGACTCCATACCCAGACATGATGGGCCTAGAGATCTTATCTGGTAAGGGAATAGAATTTCAAACCACAGCTGAGGTGATTGCATGTTCTTATTGGCACATCTGCAACTTTCCTCAACATCTTCTCCCAGCTAATATTTCCCCTTAGGGATTAGCTATGAAATCCTTATAAGGGGAAGATTTACATGGTAGGCATATTTATAGTCAGAACTATATTTTCTATATTTCAACTTAATTTTCACTTTGAACCTCCTTTCAGCAGGATAGCAGGAAACAAATTCATCTTCCTTAGGGCTAATCTTGGGATGTCCATGTGTTCTGGTTTCCTGGGACAGTCCTGGTTTACCCCAGCATAATTATAAGTACTCTCAAATGTGTCCTGCTGTCCATATTTGATCACCTGGTGACTTGCCTTCCCAAGTCTCGGGTCATCTCAGAGTTCTAAGGTTGAATGCTTTGGCATAGGAGGAGAGGACAGTCACTCAGGTTTTCTCTGAAATACTCATCATTTTTTCCTGTGTAGTAAATTAAGCCTAGGGGTTGGACTTTCTGCCATCACTGTTCCATGCTTGGCGAGTGTCATCTTTCCAAGTGTGTCCATGTCCTGATACAGAGATGCTGATATTCCCCTCTAGGGTCTGCTGCTTTTCTGAAACAATGCCAAGAAGTTGAAGCTAAGTCCACATGGGGAAGCAGTCTGATATCCATGGTCTCCTTGACTGTGGAGTGAATCTACTGATATGATACTTCTAAGAGATATAATACAGCAAAAGTGATGAGCCATCATTTTAAATGTTGGGTTACAGAAGATTCTGGCTTCCATCTTGCTCACTTTCCTCTTGTTGTCTTTCTTACTCACTGATGAAAACCAGCTTACGTGCTGTGTACTTATATATGGAGTACCCACGTGGCAAGGAAGGAACCCTTAGTCCAACAGCTCACAAGGGGCTGAATCTCCCCAGAAATCATGTGAATGATCTTGAAAGCAGAATATCCCCAGTCAAGACATGAGATGACTGCAACAATGTCCAATATCTTGATTGAATTTTGGGAGAGGCCCCTGAACAGAGGACCCAGTTAAGGGAAATTTAGATCTTGATCCACTAAAACTGTGAAGTTATAAATCTTTGTTGTTTTGAGTTGCTAAATTTGGGGATAATTTGTTACACAGCAATAAATAACTGATACAGTTTTTCTTTGCTCTGGGGCCCTGGATCTGTCTTGGTTCTTACTGATTCCAGGAATTAGAGAGTAGCCTCCTGCCTCCTACTTGTAATAACATCTTATTTTTTGTATTCTGATGCTTTGACATCTGGGGCCTTGTTGATCCTAGAGGGACTGCTCTTTCAAGGGTTAACCAATGCCTAGAGACAGTAAACAATTTGCCCACAAGTGTACTTGTTAAATACAAATTAACCAATCAGGACCCCAGACTCCAGTCATTTTTTGATTGGGTATTTATGCTCTAGGCCACTTTCCACTGGTCCTAACCACCCCAGAGTCAAGTGCCAGGCACCATAGGATAGCTTTTATGCCCCAGAGCCTTCTAAAATTATTCAAACTAGCCATCCTAAGCCAGCTGACCCTGCTTTGCCTGTTTGTTTTTGCATAAAGACCCTTGGTCCATTTCCTGCCCTCCTTCTACCTTCTGACCAGCCACACTGCTTTCCTGTATGACACATATATATCACACACACACACACACACACACACACACACACACACACACACACACACACACACATACCTTGGCATCCACCTAATCAGAGAAGTGAAAGACCTTATCAACAAGAACCATAAAACACTGTTCAAAGAAGTCAAAGATGACACAAACAAATGTATAACAAATTGTCTTTTTAAGGGCAATCATCCCCTGGTCTGTTGGCCTTACTATACCTCAAATTTTCTATTAATTTACTATATTATAAAAATTCCTCCTTCATTCTTTCCTCCAATTAGGGACATCTTTTATAGTTTTGTAGGCTTAAAGGGAAACTTTACTTTCCTTCCTGCTTCTGATCAAATATTTTGTCCGAATACTATCCCCCCCCTTTTTTTTATTTTAAAGATGTGGGGTACAATTCAGGGTTAGATATACAAACGTTGATTATGCAGGTACCCTTGTTGATGAGGTGTGCCCCTCCCTCGCCTAGCCCCCTTGTTTTCTTAACCACTAAATGTCAGACTCCATATAGGTTTTTTCAGCTCTTAGTCCAGTCATGGGTCCTCTATGAGTGTAACAGAAAAAAAAAGGAAAACACTAGGTGAAAAATTCAGAGGATAATGCCACAAGATATTCTACCATAACTCTGCCTTTGTCCTCAGGAATGTGAAACTTCTCCAAAAACAGTCCTGAAAAAGAAGACCCCATAAAAGAACTGAACCAGAAGTGGACACAGGATAAATCCTTACCAAGTAGGCTGGGCCTGAAGGTAAACAGCATTTACATGGCAAGAGGACCTTCAAAGCTTCAGTAAATTGTTCAAAATACACACACACAAAAATGGAATTTCCATATGTAGACCTTATTTTTAAAAGAGCTAGAGTCTCCTGTGCTCCAGCTCTAGGAAGAAGTCTATGACAAAAGTAAATTCCACCAATAATGTGGACTTTTGAATACCAAGAAGTTTTGAAAAAATGCCCTTGGGTATAAAATTAGAAGGAATAAACACAAAACGGGCAATTCTAAAAGTGCATGCGCTTTTTCCATTTCCCCCTCCCCTTGCAGTAAACTTGTATTGAGTAGTTCATTTAATAGAAGCCTTCTTGAAAACCACGGCCCATGTGGTAAGGTTTGTTTTACATGGGTCACTAATGTGGAAGACTTTGATACCTTATGTTGAAAGCAGAGCAGTCAATTAATTCCATGAGTGTGAACTTGGCATAGTATCCAATTTAGCCTTAGGGGAAAGCTGCCAGGATCCAAATATTGTTTTTTAAATAAAATAAAGTATCTCATTCTCTGACTTGAAGTATAAGCATGTTGCTTTAATTCATGAAGCATGAGCTAAAAATTCTGTCTCTCTTCTGTCCCCTTGTTTGCCTCAAAGGAATCCTGGGCATAACTTGACTTCAGAAGGATCGGAATTCTGCTTCCTCACACTCTGTGCAGAAATGCATGCTTATTTTGCTCAGGTTTTGTATTAGTCAGTACATTACGGGTTGTGTTTCTGTAACAAACGATTCCAAAGTCTTAGTGACCCAAAGCAACAAAAGATTTATTTCTTCCTTGCACTGTATAATCCAATAGAGTCTGGCAGTATTTTTCAGTTCTACATAACGGCTCAGTGATCCCGGCTGATGGAACAGCCACGTTGCAAATGTTGTTTGTGCCTATGCTAGAGAGAAAAACAACAAAAAACTCTCTTAAACGTGCAAATAAGTACTCCAGTTCTTACCCCACTGGCTAGTGCTAACCTCAGAGCCCCACTAAAGCATGACAGGGCCGGAAATTCAATCTTTTAGTTCAGAAGGAGAGTGTAACTGGATTGGGGACAACTGTCCCAATGGCTACTACAGAGACATTTAAGAAAATCAACTTGAACCACCCGAAGGCACTCCAGGCCCTGCTGTCTTGCCTTCAGGATAGATTCCACTGCTCTGCAGAAGCTCTGGGCACTTTTCTTACATACCTATCAGTTAATTCTTATTTCCTCTTTTGTTCATTTTAGAATTCTCTCTTTAAACATTGAAATTTGGATGCTACTGTCCATCTGATCAAGTGGCTCTCATATATGGGTGCATATTATTAGTAATACCCAGGCCCCACCCAAAACCAATTAAATAAGATTTTTTAAGGTATGGGAGATGCACACAATCATCAGTACTTTTAAAATCTCCCCAGAAGAGTCAAAAGTGCAGCAGAGTTGAGAATCACCATTCTTCACTCATAAGTGAACCCTAAACATTTACCATAATACTGTAAGAATGGGATAAGCAGTAGCGGGATGCTGCTGGGGGGATGGGACAGCACACAACATCAACAAGGGTACCTGCTCTGAGCCCAGGTGAAGTGGAGACTAAAGGGAGGCCCAAACTTTGCCTGTACGATGACCACTTGTATACCTAACCCTGTTTTGTACCCCACATCTTCAAAATTAAAAAAAGAGGGAGGATCACTGTTCTAATGCATTGGATTAATGATCTGTCTATGGCCTTTGTCTCTGCATCAACCCCTCAGGGGAGTCCTCAAAGATAAGACACTAAGTCTCTGGACTTAGGCTTGACAAGTTTGAGCAAGAGGAACTCTGCCCTCAGACTACACAGCACACTCTTCAGTGGGGATAGATCACCCATTTCAAACACATCCTGTCAGGTGAACACCCTTGTCCTTCTTCCCATCACCATACCAAGTTGCTAGAACACATGGTTTCTTGAAGTGATGGAAGGCACAGAGCCAATTACTTGAATTTTGAAACCGAGAGCCGTCCAGTTAACTACTGTTATATAGAAAATGACTCCAAAATTTAGAAGCTTAAAACAGTAATTATTTATTTATCTGATACATAAGCAGATGGTGCTACTCTCTGTGGTGTCGTCCAGACTGACTCCCTGGTGCTGCACTAACTTCACCTAAGGCAACTCACTCACTGAACTGGCAAGTTGGTGTCGCCAGTTCCTGCTCATCACTGGGCCTCTGCATGGGACAGCTTTATGCTTCCTAGCAACACAGTGGCTGGGTTCCAAGAGGGAGAATTCCAAGACAGAGACTCAAGAGAATCGGGCTGAAGCTATATTGCCTTTTACGCCCAGGAATTCACATTGCATCACTTTTGCTACCAATCACAAGTCTGCCCAAATATAAGTGGAGGGATCAGAGATCCCACCTTTCAATGGGAGAAATTTCAAAAACACATTGGAAGCAAAGAAAATGGATAGGAGATGACAGTATTGTGGTCATTTATGAAAATACATTCTGTCACCTATTAAAAACTATCTTCCAAATGAGAGGAGAATAGAAACTAACTCTAGGACAGAACTTTATATATATTTTTTAATTTTAAAGATGTGCAGTACAATTCAGGATTAGGTATACAAGTGGTCATTGTCCAGGTCAAGTTTGGGCCTCCCTTTGGTCCCCACTTTGCCTGGTTTGAGATCAGGTTACTTTACTGATGTTGTGTCCCTCCTCCACCCCCGGCAGTATCCTGCCACTGCTGAACCCTTTCTTACAGGATTATGGTAAATGTTCAGGGTGTGCTTGTGAGTGAGAACATGTGGTACTCTGTTCTTTGTGATAGATCACTGAGTACGATAGACTCTAAAACCACCCAAGTTGCTGCGAAATCCATTTGTTTGTCCTTTTTTATGGCTGTGTGATATTCCATTGTGTGTATGTACCACATTTTTTTTTTTATCCAGTCCAATTTCAGTGGGCAGCATGGTTGATTTCATGTTTTTGCTATTGTGACTAGTATTGCAATAAATATGCATGTGCAGGTATCTTTTTTATAGAATGCTTTGAGTTCCTCCATGTATGTTCCCAGTAGGGGGATTGCTGGGTCATATGGAAGGTCAATGTCTAGTTCTTTTAGAAATTGCCACACAGTTTTCCACAGAGGTTGAACTAGTTTGCTTTCCCACCAGCAGTGTAGAAGCATTCCTTTTTCTCCACATCCTCACCGGTATCTGTTGTTTGTTTTATTAGTGATGGCCACTCTTATTGGGGTTAGGTGGTTTCTCAGCGTGGTTTTGATTTACATTTCTCTGATGATGAGTGAGTCTGAGCACTTTTTCATGTGTCTGTTGGTTGTCCGTATATCTTCTTTTGAGAAGTATCTATTTATGTCTTTTGCTCGCTTTTTAATGGGGCTGTTTGTTTTTCTCCTTTCGGCATGTTTGAGTTCCTTGTAGATCTTGGATGTTAGGCCTTTGTCAGATATTTAGTTGGCAAATATTTTTTCCCATTCTGTGGGCTGTCTCCCCGCTCTCTTGATGGTTTCTTTTGCTTTGCAGAAGCTTTTCAGTTTAAAGAGTAAGACAGAGCTTTTAAGATCTTACTGGATGCAGGAACTTGGTTGAGCTTCTCACCTCCTCACCTTCCACTCTTACCCATGACTTAATTTTCAGTTTTAAAATGGGTATGAAGCTAACAAGAATATACCTACCTCCCATAAAAGATGATTATAGATCCTGGTTTGCCCGCATCCACTATAACCTACTGTTTGTCCCAAATTTTAACATTTTAATTAAAATTTATCACACTTATGTATATATGTATATAAAAATGAGCCAGGGTATATTTAGTATTTCACACTATCAACTTCTGCTATGGTCTTGTCTACTATTGTGTGATATACATGTGTAATAAATAGGATTTTCACTGTAATGTGTTTTTAAATTCATAAATTGACCACCAATATCCCTCTCTTGTTAGTAAGCTTTTCCTGTAAATAATACCTCTTTTTCTTTTTTTTCTATTCTACCAAAATTTATTGTGTGTAATGTACATAGAGCAGGTATTATGGAATATGTAAACAGAAAATGGCAATTCCAGAGAGATTTTATCACAGCCTGACACAGTCATTCTTTAATATTAAACACAGAGTAGTGTCATCTAGGGATGAATTATGGAACAATGGACAATGGAAATAGGTTAATTAACTTAGAAAATGCCCATATCCAGAAAGGGTTAAAGTCCTGGACAGGAAGCAATGAACACAAGAGGAAACAGATCCCACAGAGAGATGATGTGCCCACTAAAATGTGTCCAACTCAGTTATTTTCTGAAGCAAACTTAGAGTTTCCTTTCTGCACAATAATATCTCTTTTTCAAGTACAGAATACAGAATATGACCGGGCAGAATAATGGCCTCCCAAAGATATACATGTCCTAATCCCCTAAACCTGTAAATATGTCACAGTGGCAAAGAGAAATTAAGATTGTATGTGGTGTTCAGGTTGCAAATCAGCCAAACTTAAAATACAGAGATCCTCTAGGGCTAGGTGCATCTGGGCGGGTCCCGTGTAATCATAAATCAATGTAATCATTCATAATGATGAGGTCAGCCATTACTTGCCTTGAAAATGGAAGGGACCCACTAGCCAAAGAATATAGGCAACCTCTAGAGCTGGAAAAGTTAAGGAAATCAATTCTCAAGATCTTGCAGAAAGAACACAGCACTACAAACTTCTTGGTTTTCTCCCCATAATGTCTGTGTTGGTCATCTGACCTCCAGAATTCTAAGATGATATATTTTTTGTTGTTTTAAGCCACTAAATTTGTGGTAACTTGTGAAAATAGTAATTGAAATCTAATGCAAGCTGGGCTCGGTGGCTCAGCCCGTAATCCCACGCCTTTGGGAGGCTGAGGTGAGTGGATTGCCTGAGCCCGCGGGTTCGAGACCCACCTGGGCAACTTGGCGAGCCCTCATCTCTACAATAAATCAAAAAATTAGCCGGGCATGGTAGTGCTCACCTGTAGTTCCAGCTACTTGGAAGGCTGAGGCAGAATGAT
>NW_007246175.1:250653-268469 GCF_000164805.1 Carlito syrichta
TTTCCCACTACTACCAATCCCACCCCTCCCACCCCCCAGCAGTTTCCCACTACTGCTAATCCTTTTCTTATAGTATTACAATAATTGCTCAAGGTCTACTTATGAGTGAGAACATGTGATACTCAGTTCTTTGTTTCTGTGATAGATCACTCAGTATTATAGACTAAGTTCACCCAAGTTGCTGCAAAGTTCATTCTCCTTCATTATGGCTGCATAATATTCCATCATGCATATGTACCACATTTTTGTTTTTTATCCAGTCCTCCTTCAAGTAATACTTTCTATGTACTATTTCTTGACCCCAAATAGGTTTATGTAATCTTTTGGTTACCAATGACAGAAATCCTGACATATGAGTTATAACAAAAAGCCGCGCCTTTGGGAGGCTGAGGTGAGTGGATTACTTGAGCCCATGGGTTCGAGACCCACCTGGGCAGTGAGACCTCATCTCTACAATAAATCAAAAAATCAGCCGGGTGTGGTAGTGCATGCCTGTAATTCCGGCTACTTGGAAGGCTGAGGCAGAAGGATCGCCGGAGCCTAGCAGGTCGAGGCTGTGGTGGCCGGAAACGGCCACTGCACTCCAGTCTGGGTGACAGAGTGAGACTCCAACTCAAAAAAGAAAAAAAAAAATCTAATGCAGTAGTTTACATTTTTAAAATTTAGTGAGGTATAATATATAAAGGACTGGACATATATAATGTACACAATTTGATGAAGTTGGACTGTCGACCTTAGTAACAAACAGAGATTCTCCAAAGATTATGGCCTTATTTGGAGTGTGCAGGGGATTTGCAAATCTGGGATGTGTGGGCTGTAGGAGCCATAGACATATCTAAAGAAGCTGAGGGAAGAAGTTGTTTTTGAGACAAAGAGAACATGGGTTACAGGAGTTTATTGATGAAATCTATACCAGTTCATTAGTGGCGTCAGTGTGTCAAGCAAGTGTTCTTGTGTATCTAGCTAGCTGTCCTTGTGACTCATGTGACAAAAAGCAGTTCAGAAAGTCCTTGACAAAAGTTTTTGTTACAGGCATATGTGCTTAAGAGCCCTCCAGAGAACTTTTGTAATACTTCTTATCATAGGCACATGAGCTCTCTTTACTTTTTTCCTTTATTCTATTATAAAGATGTGGGGTACACGTCAGGGTTACATACATTACTAGTCTACATGCAGGTGAAGTTTGGGCCTCCAGCTGGTCCTCACTTCATCTGGTTTCGGATCAGGTACCCTTAGTGATGTTGTGTGCCCCCACCCCCAACTCCCACCTCCTGGCTTTATCTACTTTTTGTTAGGGTTTGACGCAAGTGACTCCATTTTGATTCTGACAACTTTCACAGGCCATATACAACTATTTGTGATATCATCACCACAATCAACATAACAGACATATCCAACACTTCTCAAAGTTTCCTTGTCTCTCTGTTTTTTGATTTTTGTTTTCTTTTTTGTGCATACGTGTGTGTGTAAGAACCTTAAATATGAGCTCCACCATCTTACAAATGTTAAAGTATTAATACACAGTATTGTATTCGCCATAGGCACGATGTTGCACAGTCACCTCTAGAACTTATACTAGAACTTGTATAACTGTAACTGTATACCCGCTGACCTTTCCCCCACCTACCAGCCCCTGACATTCACTATTTTATTCTCTGTTTCTACAGATTTTACTATTATAGATAACTCACATAAGTGAAATTATACAGGATTTGTTCTTCCATGACTGGCTTATTTCACTTCACATAACACCCTACAGGCTTATCTATGCTATTGCATATGTCAGGATTTCTTTTTTTAAGATCGAATAATATTTAATTGTCCTTATATATCACATTTTCTGTATCCATTCATCTACCAATAAACACGGGTTATTTCCACATCTTGACTACTGTGAATGATGCTGCAGAAAGTATGGGTGTGGAGACACCTCTCTAAGACTCTGGTTCCAAATCTTTTGGATCTATGCTCAGAAGTGGGATGCTGGATGCTGTGTGAGTTGTTTTTAATTTTTTCAGGAAAGGTCAAGATAGCTCTGTAAGGGCATTAGTCCCATTCAAGAGGACTCCATCCTAATACAATTACCTCGCAAAGGTCTCACCTCTTAAGACCATCACATTGGTGATTAGATTTCAACACATGAATTGGGGAGGGACACACACATTTAGATCATCACAGTCGTTTTTCTTTTTTTTTTTTCCTATTTTTCAAAAAGAATAGCTAGCCTAACAAGTGTGAGGTAATATTACATTGCATTTTTTAATTTGCATTTCCCTGATGATTAATGATGTTGACCATCTCTCTATATACTTGTTGGTCATTTGTATGTCTTCTTTAGAGAAATGTCTAAAGTTCTTTGACCCTTTTTAGATCAGATTAGTTGTTGCCTTTTTTACTGTTGGTGTGTCGGAGTTATCTATATATTTTGGAAACTAATCCTTTATCAGATACAGGATTTGCAAGTATTGTCTCCCATTCCACACATCGGATTTACATGTTGCAGGTTGTTTATTTCACCGTAGAAGATTTTTAGTTTACTAGAGAACTATTTGTTTAGTTTTTACTTTTGGTGCCTATGCTTTGGTGCCATATCCCCTCAAAAAAAATTATTGCCAAGACCAATGTCAAGAAACTTTTTCTCTTAAGTTTTTTTCTAGAATTTGTACAGTTTCATGTCTTATGCTTCATTTCATTTTGAGTTGGTTTTTGTAGAAAGTGTAAGGCAGGAATCCAGTATCATTTTTTTTGGTATGTGGATATTCAGTTTCACCATTAACATCTGTTTAAGAGACTATGCTCTTCCCATTGTGCATTTTTGGTATCCTTGTCAAATGTCAGTCAGCCAAAAATACAGGGGTTTTTATTTCTGAGCTCTCTATTCTGTTCTATTTGTCTATATTTCTGCCTTCATGCCAATACCATATTGTTTTAATTACTGTAGCTTTGTAATATATTTTAAAATCAAGAGGTATGATGCCTCCAACTTTGTTCTTCTTGTTCAATATTGCTTTGGTTATTTGGGGTATTTTGTGGTTTCACATACATTTTAGACTTTTAAAAAAAATTTCAGTGAAAATGCCATTGGATTCTCATAGAGACAGTACTGACTCTGAAGACCACATTGGGTAGTATGGACATTTCAATACTATGAAATCTTCTAATACATGAACATGAATGTTTTTCCAATTATTTTTGTCTCTTTTAATTTTTTAATTAATGTTTTGTAGTCTTCAGTGTACATCTTTCACCCCTTGGTTAAGTGTATTCCTATATTTTTTATTCTTTTTGATGCTATTATAAATAGAATTGGGTGGTTTGGTTTTTTTCATTTTCTCTTTGAGTGATTCATTGTTAGTGGATGGGAACTCAGCTGATTTGTGTGTGTTTATTTTGGAACCTGTGATTTTATCGAATTTATTAGTTCAAATACTTTTTCATGGAGCCTTTAAAATTTTCTACATATAGAATCATGTTATCTGCAAATAGAGATACTTTTACTCCTTCCTTTTTATTTAGATTCCTTTATTTCTTTTTCTTTTCTAGTTGCTATGGCTAGAACTTCCAATACTATGTGGAATAGAAGTAGCCAGAGAGGAGTCATCCTTATCTTGTTTCTTATCTTACAGGAAAAAATCTTCAGCTTTCCACCATTGAATATGATGTCAGCTATAAGGTAATCACATATGACCTTTGTTATGCTGTGATACATTCCTTCTACACCTATTTTGTTGAGTGTGTTTATCCTAAAAGGGTACTAAATTTTGCCAATTTTTTTCTGGATCTATAGAGATAATAATGTGATTTTTATCCCTCAGCCTGTTAATGTGATGTATCACACTTATTGACTTGAATATATTGAATCATACTTGCATCTCAGGGATAAATCCCTCCATGATCATAGTGCACTATCCTTGTAATGTGCTATTAAATTTGGTTTGCTAGAATTTTGTTGAAAAATGTTGCACTTATAATCAAGGATGAAGACCTGCTTTTTTTTTCCCCCCTGTGTATCTGTCTGACTTTGGTATTGGGGTAATGCTGGTCTCATAAGATAAGTTTGGAATAGATCCTTCCTCTATAATTTCTGAAAGAGTTTGAAAAGTATTGGTGTTAATTAGCTAAATTTATAAGTTAAGTCATCTGGTTCAGGGCTTTTCTTTGAACACTGATTCAATCTCCCTACTCATTATTTCTCTGTTCAGATTTTCTATTTCTTTATGATTTAGTATTGGTAGATTGTATGTTTTCAAGTATTTACCCATTTCTTCTAGGCTGTCAAATGTGTTGCTGTATAATTGCTCACATAAGTCTCATATTTTCATTTTATTTATTGTTTTCCTTCTGTGTTGCAATTCTTTTCCTATCTTACTATCTTTCTCTGTGTTTTGTTTATTTATTATAGTGCTGTTCTTTGATTTATTTCTCTTTATTTTATGTACATTAGTATGTAATTCTTTGTTACCCTGAAGTTTACATAAAGTATCTTATAACAGTTCTACTTTAAGCTGATAACAACTTAACTTTAATTGCATACAAAAAATTCTGCACTTTGACTTCCTCCACACACACACTTTATTGTGGATGTCATAATTTTAATTTTTTTATATTGTGAATTCATCAATAAATTTTTTTAGTTATAGTTCTTAATATTTGCCTCATATGAACCTTTTTATTTCTGTAGCAAGAGTTGTAATGTCTTCTCTTTCATTTCTGATGCTACTTATTTGAGTCATCTTTTTTCTTAGTCTAGCTAAAGGTTTGTCAAATTGATTTATCTTTCATAGAAATACCTCTTGATTTTGTTAATTTTTTTCTGTTATTTTTCTAGTTTCAATTTCATTTATTATTGATCTAATTTTTGTTATTTCCTTCCTTCTACTAACGTCAGATTTTGTTTGTAATTCTTGTTCTTTTTCTAGTTCCCTGAAGTATAAAGTAAGGTTGATACGCCTTTGGGAGGCTGAGGTGAGTGGATTGCTGAGCCCGCGGGTTCAAGACCCGCCTGGGCAGCTTGGCGAGACCTCATCTCTACAGTAAATCAAAAAATTAGCCGGGCATGGTAGCGCCTGCCTGTAGTTCTGTCTACTCGGAAGGCTGAGGCGGAAGGATCGCTGGAGCCCAGCAGGTCGAGGCTGTGGTGGCCGGGAGCGGCCACTGCACTCCAGTCTGGGTGACAAAGTGAGACTCCAACTCAAAAAATAAAAAAAATTTTAAAAATAGCATCTTTATTTTTTCTTCATGTACTTCCAGCATTATCTTTCCAAAAGGCAAATATCAGCATTTATCACAATAAACCTTCCTCTTAAAACTACTTTTGCTGCTTCCCATAAGTTTGGGTATATTGTGCTTTCATTTTGTCTCAAGATGTTTTTTGTTTTGTTTTGTTTTTTTACTTTCACATTTTTCATTTTCTATTTTGTCTTTGACCCATTTTTTCTTCTGGAGTATATTGGGCAATTACCACATATTTTTTAATTTTCTAACTTTCTTTATGTTATTGATTTCTACTTCCATATCATTGTGGTTAGAAAGGATACATAGTATGATTTCAATATTCTTAAATTTGTTAAAGTTTGTTTTGTGGCCTAACATGTGATTTGTCCTGGAGAAAGTTATGTGTGCCCTTGTAATGAATATGTATTCTGTTGCTTGTTAGATGGATTGTTCTATATATGTCTATAAAGTTCAATTATTCTATAGTTATTCAGCTCTGCTATTTCCTTGTTGAATTTTTTCTGGGGGTTCTACCCAGTATTGAAAGTGTCATACTGAAGTATTTTACTATTCTTACTTTACTGTCAATTTCTCTCTTCAGTTTCATCAATGTCTGCTTTATGTATTTAGGTACTTAGATATTGGGTGCACATACATGAGTATTTATAATTTTTATATCTTCCTGGTGAATTTATCTTTGTATCATTATATAACATCTTTTTTTTTGTCTCTTATGACAGTTTTGACTCAAAGTCTGTTTTGTCTGACATAAGTATGGTCACCTCTGCTCTCTTTTGGTTATCATTTTTATGGAATACCTTTTTCTATCATTTCATTCTCAGCCCATGCGTGTTCTTAAGTCTAAAGAGTCTTGTAGACAATATATAGAATAATCCTGTTTTATTACCCATTCAGCCACTCTATGTCTTTGGATTGAAACGTTTAATCTATTTACATTTAGAGTAATTTGATACGAAAAGACTACCATTTCCATCTTATTTGTTGTTTATTTTCTGTGTTGCAATTCTTTTCCTATCTTTCTTTGTGTTTTATTTATTGTGGTGGTATTCTTTGATTCTTTTCTCTTTTTATTTTATGTACATGAGTATATAATTTTGTGCTACTCTAAGGCTTACATAAAGCATCTTATAGTTATAACAAGTTCTACTTTAAGCTGATAACAACTTAACTTTAATTACATACAAAAACATATAGACTTTTATTGCCCCCCCCACACACATACTTTATGTTTTGGATGCCATAATTTTTGTGTTTTTATATTGTGAACTCATTAACAAATGTTTGTGGTTACAGTTATTTTTTTTTCACTTATTCTTTTTTAAAATTTTAGATTCAGGGGGTATACATGCATTTTTGTTACATGGACATATTGTGTACTGTTGGGGTTTGGACTCAGGTGGCCCATTCCCTAGATAATTAACATTGTGCTCCATAGGTAGTTTCTGAACCCTAACTCCTCTTCCCCCCCTCTTTTATTGGTGTCTCCAGTGTCTAGTATTTCATCTTTGTGACCATTTAACTCCCACAAATGAGTGAGAACATGCAGTATTTGATTTTCTGTTTCTGAATCAGTGTATGTAGGATGAAGATTTCCAACTCCATCCATGTTGCTGTAAAGGACACAATTTCATTCTTTTTTTCTGGCTGCATGGTACTCCATGGTGTATATATACCACATTTTCATTATCTTCTGATTGGTTGACAGGCATTCAGGTAGAATTCACATCTTTGCAATTGTGAATTGTGCTGCAATGAATATGTGAATGCAGGTGTCCTTTTTATAGTGGTGGGAGTGTAAATTAGTACAACCTCTATCGTTATTCTTAATATTTATACCTTTCAATTTTCATACTAAAGTTAAAAGTGATTTATACATCACCAGTATCACTTTGTTCTAAATTTGTTAACATATTTACCCATACCAATAAGTGTTATACTGACAGATAATTTCATGTTGTTATTAGCCACTTCTCTCTTCTTGCTTTTAAAATTTTGTCTGCCTTTGACTTTTGACAACTTGATTTTAATGTGTATCAGTGTAGACATCATTAGATGCATCCTATATAGGATTCTTTGCGCTTTATGAATCTGGATATCTATTTTCCTCCCCAAATTTGAGAAGTTTTCAGCCATTATTTATTTGAATAAATTAGTCATTTTCTCAGTCTTCTTTTTTTTTGGAATTCCCATGATGCATATATTGGTTCACTTAATTGTATCCCATAGGTCCCAGATTTTCCTAACTCTATTGTTTTCTTTTTTGCTTCTCTGACTAGATAATTTCAGATGATCTGACTTTGAGTTCACTTTTTGTTTGATCAAATCTGCTGTTGATATTTTCAATTGAGGTATTGTATTTTTTCCTCAAGAATTTCTCCTTTTTTTTATAATTTCTTTTTGTTGGCTTTTCCCATTTTGTTTGTGTATCATTTTCCTGATTTTAATTATTCATCTGAGTTCTCTTGTAACTCTGTGAGTTTTTTAAAGATGATTATTTTGAATTCTTTGTCAGGAAATGTGTAAGTTTACATTTCTTTAAGGCCAGTTGCTGGCAATTTCTTGTTTCCTTGGTAGTACCATATTTCCCTGATTCTTTGTGATTGTTGTAGTTTTGTATTGGTGTTGTGCATTTGAAGAGGCAGCTATCTCTCCTAGTCCTTACAAACTAGTTTCATCAGGGAAAGACTTTCATCAATAAGCCCAGCTAGAAATTCTAGGAGCCTCTCACATGTTTTTTTGTAGAAGTGCATGATTCACTCCTCTTCATCCCTCCTGAGGGAAAAGTTCCAGAATTGTGTACCTTCTCCCTTTCCCAAAGTGCCTCAGCAGCTTCTGAAGCCATTGAGGACAGTACACTGAAATGCATGGATGCTGGGTACAAGCTCCATTTCCCTCTCTTCTGAAGAAGTCTTTGAACTATGTAACTTCTCTTAATCCTGAAGGTCTTGCAGGCTGCTGAGAGCTGCCTGCCCCTTTTCCCTAGGACAATGTGCTAGAATGCTGGGGACTCAAGTAAAAGCTCCACTTCTCTTCCTCCCTTCTGAAGAAGTCTCAGGATTGTGCACCTTCTCCCAATTCTGCAATGCTGTGCAGGCTGCTGAGAACCTCTGCCCCTTCACTTTGTTTTTAGGTGTCCCCAGGTACTCCAACTATGATGGTTTCTGCAACACTCTGACTGAGGTAATACAGGTGGTTTTGTCAGGCAGCACGCCAAAAGGTTAGGGATGGCAGATGCCCATTTCACTTTCTCTTTCTCTCAAAGAAGATATTGCAGGCTGGATAGAACTCCTTCAATAATGAGCTATGTGACTTGGGGGAGGGGCTGACACATGTCATGTTAAATTGTTTTTCTTAATCACTTTTAAGTGATTTTTATAAGTTTTATGCTCATCTGAGGTGTGCAACTTCTTAATTGGATTCTAGAATTCTTCTACATATATTTTGGTCCAAAATTTTTGTTTTTATCAGTGTTTCAGTGAGCACACAAGGGTTTGGACTTCCTATTCCGTGTCTTGCTGATGTCACTCCCTATAACAGTTTCATATTCTATAGTTGATCTTCAGTATAATTGATTTAGAATTTTTCATGTTTTAATGGAGACCTTATTTTTATTGAATATATACTATCTATAAATATAGAGCAAAATTCAGAAGATCTATTATTTTTAAGCATTTATACACAGTGAAACATTCAAAATAATTATAAAGAAAATATAAATGTTTTTTCTTATCAAACTACTTGTCAAGAAAAAATTACTTAGAAGTAAAAAAACAGTACTCATGAAAATATCAGGGCCAAAATGTTTATATACACCAGTATGAAAAACATAAGGGACAGGTCTCAGTGGCTCAGTCTGTAATCCCAGCACTTTGGGAAGACAAAGCAAGTGGACTGCCTAAGCGCACGGATTTGACACCAGCCAGGGCAACTTGGTGAGATCTTGTCTCTACAACAAATTAAAAAAAAAAAAAATTAGCTGGGCATGGTAGCGTACGCCTGTAGTTCCAGCTACTTAGAAAGCTGAGGTGGAAGGATCGCCGGAGCCCAGCACGTCGACACTGGAGTGGCCGGAACATGCCACTGCACACCAGCCTGGGCAACGGAGTGAGACTCCAACTCAGAGAAAAGAAAAGAAAAAGAAAGACATAAGAATTGACAATTCCTACTTAAGCAAATTTTCCTGAATTACCAGATATACTCTATCACTCTGAAGAGAGGGGGATATCTAACAACAATAATATAAAAAGAAATGTCAATTGAATATGTCAACATTTATATATTTATTAGTCCCAAAATACAGTGTTAAAGATGACATGTAATTTTGTAGAAAAGATAAGACTATATTGAAATTTAAAATTCTTCAGAAAAATACCAGTATCATGGTATTAGAGAAAGAATGCTTTCAAAGTCAATTGAGTTACAGGAATATATTTCAGGAACAATTACAGATTATTTTTCATCTCCAGGTGATTTGTATAAAGACTTCTTTTAATATAATGCACATAGTTATGTGTTACTTTTTTCTTTGTATAATTCTATTTGTTAAAATATTTTTGTGAATATGTAGGTCCACCATAATAAAATCAGCTCAGCAAATAAATATCTCACAAAGTTGCATTATTTAACTTATTTGGGTATTCCCTTTTAACTCTCAAAGTATCTCTGCTCATATGATAAATTATAGTCACATTATTAGTGATAGTAATAATAATTTTTGATTTAGTGACCATCTACTATCAATTGGAATTGGAGTGGAGCGTACACAATTTAAATTACAGCTTTGTCATTCAAAATGGAGGCTGCAGTTGCCAAAATGTCTAAATATTTTACATATTACAGGTAGAGCAACTGAACTACCAGAACCTTTCACCTCTTGTCAAAAACTTCAACACTTTCTTCTTTCTAATTTCAGGCTCTGTCCTCTCTTGCATGAACTTACATTCTGCCTCTCAATTCTCTGATTTTTAAACTTCAGGCTCAAGCTGCATCACAATCACCTGCCATATTTGCAAAACAATGTCAGTTTCTGGACCCCACCCCTGAATTACTGAGTTATACTTCTAATTTAGTAAGTTTGAACTGAATGTGGGAATTTACATTTTAATAGGTCCCTTAGATTATTACAATGCAGTTTCATTATTAAAAGACAAGGAGCGGGCACCTCCTTTGGGTCCCCTCCCACTGTGGGAATGTTTCTGTCCTCTCCATAAATCCTGCTTTCAAATAAATAAATAAATAAATAAATAAATAAATAAAAAAAGACAAGGGACTACAGTTTGAGGGATACAACTTCAGTTTCACATCCTCTCCCTTGTTCCGCATGGCTACTAGAGAAATTCTTCCAAAATCAAAATGACGTCTCACTGCTTCTAGATTGAATCTAGAGTTCTTAATGAAGCATAAAAGAGGTACTCTACAATAAGGTAACCAGTGACTGACCTTCTTCCATCTCCTCTGCACCTGTGTTCAGGATCCATCTGCCAGGGGTGTGTGGCATGGTGGCATAGGCTGCTTGAATTTCCACTGTACATACAGACAGCCTCCAGCACCAAAAATAGGGCAGAATTTAGCAAAGCCCCTGAGTTTTTGCACTTTCTGAAAATCTCTGCTAAATCTCTGCCTGGTCTATCTAACTAATGCTTGCTCCAAATGGGTTCACAGTCTCAGACAAACAGAGATGCTGGTCTTCCCTGTTCACTGACCACTGACTTAATCCCTTAACTGATAATGGGCCAAATCAAATGAACCCCTGTGCCAGGAAGTGGACCCTTGGGACCCTGAAAAAGGAAGTGGACCCTCACAAGACAATGAATCGATTGGCACCTTAATCTTGAACTTCCCAGCTTCCTGAACTATGAGAAATAAATTTCTGTGGTTTATAAGCCACCTACTCTATTACAGCAACCTGAACGGGATAAAACACCTTTTCCCAAGAGACAGTTAAGGCAGTGAGTTTTATGACTGCCCTGCCTGCACTGGTTGAACTACCACATTGACAGCATTGTGAGGTTAGAAGCAACCCCCGGGAATGGACAGCAGACTTATTCTGTTCTTAACTGAGGTCCAATAGCTCTCATGAATAAACTCTTCTCAGTTTGTTGCACGCTTTTGATCAGAATCTAGAGTGCTGAGAAATGGTTGGTTTCCACCATTTTGTCCACCTTCAGAGTTGCTTATGGGGGAGAGGACTTGAATTTCCAAAGAAGGAACCCTCTCATAGTAGATTTTAAAGCTGCTTGAACTCTTCAGAACATATTTTATGTGTGCGTAAACACACACACACACACACACACCGCATTCTCTTGGGCATGATTATATAATACTATTGATCAACAGCAAAGCATGTGTTTGGAATTAATATTTCCCCTGATAGTGGGGATGGCCACATGGAAACAGTCGCCCTCTTCTTGTGACCACCACAATTCATTTGCTGGGTAGACAGACTTCTATCCAGACTTCTAAGTTTTCAGTACCAAATTAAAAGACCCCTCAACCCTCCACCTCTTTGTAATTAGTAGCACATTCCAAATGCCTGAGCTAAAGAGTGCCTCCAGCTCACATATGAGTTTAAGGGCACTAAAACCTTTACCGGCTCAAAGTCTAACAGACTGTCTGCAACGCTGCTGGAGCTTCCAGGGTGCTTTGAAATATTTTCCCTCCAAAAAATTTCACGAGCTCACACTGCAAACATTCTGAGAAAGCTTCAACAAAATAAAGATAAAGGATTGTTTAGATATAAAACACTCAGAGCTTTTTCATGTATTGTCTAAGCTGATCTGATTAGCTCATGAGAATAACTCCAAATTCTTGCCAGAACATAACAGGTTTTCTACATAGGTCTAGTTGGAAAGGAAAGAAAAACTATATACAGCTGTTCCAAGGCTGGGAAATGCTGTGCAGATCTGACAGCAGCTGTTTGCATGCCAAATAGTTCCAGCAATTTCTAATTAAATCCAGCTCAGGAGAAATTTTATAATCTGTGTCACATGATTTCTGTCTATATCTGAGATGCTGGGTTTTTTCCCCTTTTTGAAAGCCCCTCCAGTGAAGTCTGCCTATTTTCTTCCTCTTAAAGGGCTAATGAATCCAGAGGTAAAAATGTTGTTTTACTCTCTGGAGTTAAAACAGGAGTCAAATGCCAAAGTTCTAAAGACAGGAGATCTCCAACCTCTTAACTCTAATAAATGGCCAATTGGGTGTGACTGGGGGCGAGCTGCCCTCTACCTACAGCTTCTCTACAGTGTCTCCACTTCAATAAGTGAATGACATGCATATTTGTGCTTTTTCAACTTGGGCTCATGACTCCTAACTAATAATCGTAAATTCCCCATAATAATGCATGGGTAGAACACTTTCATACATGATGTCTTATTTATTATTTAAATCAACAGTGTGAAGCAGGCTGGGCAGGTATTATTATCCCCATTTTACAAATCAGAACATTGACTCTCTCAAAGACTAAGTAATTAAGGTCACATAGC
Source organism: Carlito syrichta (assembly GCF_000164805.1). Lineage (NCBI taxonomy): Eukaryota > Metazoa > Chordata > Mammalia > Primates > Tarsiidae > Carlito > Carlito syrichta. The sequence continues at coordinate 263,370 of NW_007246175.1, forward strand.
TATTAGTTTTCAGGTAAGACTTGGCAGCAGACTTTCTAGCCCAAGGCCATTGCAGAATCCACTTGGCCCACTCCCTTCCTCACCTAGATAGTTGCATAGACATTTTGCCCAAGTATCTATTTATTTTGCTGGAAAATTACCCATATTTTTGAATACCTGTATGTTTCTCAACTTATGTTTCTCCATCATACAACAGAAATGTGTTGTATATAGATTAGCTTCATTTGAGGCTGACTGATATGGAGACATGAGTCAGACCTCAGTATGCACTTGTAGTAAATATTAGGTCATCATGAATACTTAAAATTAAGTATTCCTGCCTAAATTTTACAAGATTCTCATCTCCCTGGGACACATGTCCCAGAAATCAATCTATAATGTACATTTGTAAAAGCCTTGAGGCCAAGGGACAAAAATAATTGTATCCACACTAAAATAGAAATCTGAATAAGATTTCCATTAAGGTAAGCAAAGTAACAACCTGTCACCCTTTGACATGTTTATTCAGACTATTAATGCCTGTTTCCATGTGATACCACATTCCTAGACTATTGGTAAGTGTGTGAGGGGCCTGTGGACACTTTTGTCCCATTATTAATGAGATCAACCAATATAAAAATATTTACTGGAAACAGATTTGATGGACATATGTGATTGTTTTCTTAGTTTAATACTAAGGGTAATTAATGCTAGTTACAACAGATAAGCTCACAAATCAGTAACATAATACCAGAAAAAAAGTCAAGTTTTACTCACACAAAATGTGATGGAGTTTAGACAGCTCTGAGTATTCAGGGATCTGAACTGCTCCCATGGGATATTTTTAAAACCAAATCTGGAAGTAGCAAACATCACTTCCATGCACATGACATTGACCAATCCCACGGTGAAAGATTTAGGGGGATATAGATGTCTTACATGCCCAGGAAAAATAAGTGGTATAGGAAACAGAGAATTCTATGCAACAGGGTGTTCTCGAAAACAACATCATTCCAGAAGCACCTATACTCTATTCTGGAGAAACATAACGATCTAAGAAGAGGAACTTTGTAACCCTGTCAATAGGAAGGGTCACCAAGCCTAGAGGGGCTTCTCTGTTGAAGAGTTACTCTCAAAGCCTCAGAAACTCCTACTTATAAGGACTGAGAAGAGGAAGGAGATGTGCAGGAAAGGGAATATTGAGCAACAATGAATCTAGGAGAGGCTTAGCTATCCAAACTTATCATCTTAATTTCATAATCCAATGAAGATTTTCTGCCAAAAATCTTTATGTATGTTTGAGCATTGCCGCTGAACTGGCCAGGGGAAGCTTTTGCCATAAAATTTAGATGACCATCTTGGGATCATAAATGCCTAGAGAATTCTGAATTTCCAAAAAAGGACTATTCATGTTCAACAGCACCCAAAGTCATTGAATGATCCAAGAAACTCTCTTTCTTATAGCATTTTTCATTCTTTTTTGTAAAGCAGTGACAGTGGGTGTACTCATACTCTATGTCATATGCAGTTACTCATTTTTAACTGTTTTTCTCATAATTGACCAAGAAAAGTTATCAGTGAAATATGTCTGATTATACCTGTTTCTTGGTCCACGTAGGTACCTTTCCTTATGTCTGTGTGATCATCAGTCTATAAGCCTTAAAATCCATGGATCTTAATTACTTCATTTTTCCCCCCAAAACTTAGGAAAACAAGCTGCATAGGGCAGTTTTTTATGCAACCAAAATGTTTTGTTTTTGTTATTTATTTATTTATTTATTTTTGTTTTTCATTAATCAGTAGTTTTTATTATGGTTTTGTGGGGTACAGTTAAGGGTAGGTGTACAATGACGTTTCATTCAGGCACCCTGTAGATAAGAAGTGTTTTCCCATCCCCCGACAGATATTTGCTACTGTTAATCCCATCCCCCTCCCCCCCATAGTTTCCCAGTACCATCCGTCATTTTCTCATAGTATTGCATTGGATGTTCAAGGTCCATTATATGAGTGAGAACATGTGATATTCGGATTTTTGTTTTTGTGAGAGGTCACTCAGTATTATAGACTCTAGTTCCATCCAGGTTGCTGCGAAATTCATGATTTTGTTCTTCTTATGGCTGCGTAGTATTCCATCGTGTATATGTACCACATCTTTTTTAATTCCAGTCCTCTTTTGATGGGCAGCATGATTGTTTCCAGGTTCTTGCTATTGTGAACAACGCTGCGATAAACATACGTGTGCAGGTATCTTTTTTATAGAGTGATTTGTGTTCTTCAGGGTATATTCCCAGTAGGGGGATTGCAGGGTCATATGGAAGGTCAATTTTTAGAGCTTTTAGGAATCGCCACACTGCTTTCCACAGAGGTTGCACTAGTTTACACTCCCACCAACAGTGTAGAAGTGTTCCCTTTTCACCACACCCTCTCCAGCAGCTGTTATTTTTTGAGTTGTTGATAATTGCCATTCTGACTGGAGTTAGGTGGTATCTCAGTGTGGTTTTGATTTGCATCTCCCTGATGATTAGTGAGGTTGAGCATTTCTTCATGTGTTTGTTGGCTGCTCGAATGTCTTCTTTTGTGAAGTGTCTGTTCATGTCTTTTGCCCATTTTATAATGGAGTTGTTTGTTTTCTTCTTTTCAGTACGCTTCAGTTCCTTGTAGATCCAGGATGTTAAGCCTTTGTCAGACCTAGAGTTGGCAAATACTTTTTCCCAGTCTGTAGGCTGTCTCCCTGCTCTCTTGATGGTTTCTTTGGCTTTGCAGAAGCTTGTCAGTTTAATAAGGTCCCATTTGTCTATCTTCTCTCTTAAGTCCTGTGGGTTTCGGGTTTTGTACAGAAATTGGATGCCAGTTCCGATTTCCATGAGAGTATTTCCTTCCTTTTCTAAGGTTCTTATGGTTTGAGGTTTTACATTTAGGTCTCTGATCCATTTGGAGTTAACCTTTGTGCATGGGGATAGATAGGGGTCCTGTTTCAATCTTCTGCATGTGGTCAGCCAATTTTCCCAGCACCATTTACTGAATAGGTTCTCCTCTCCCCATTGGTAGGTGGTGGGGGCTTTGTCGAAGATGAGTTGGTTGAGAAATTGAGGTTTTGCTTCTGGAATCTCAATTCTGTTCCATTGATCTATATGCCTGTTCCTGTACCAATACCAAGCTGTTTTGATGATTGTAGCTTTATAGTAAAGTTTGAAATCTGGTATTGTGATACCACCTGCTTTGTTTTTTTTGCTGAGGATTGTTCTGGCTATTCTTGGATGTTTGTGTTTCCATATGAATTCCTGTGTTGTTTTTTCTAGGTCTGAAAAGAATGTTGTTGGTAATTTAATGGGTATTGCATTGAATTTGTAGATTGCCTTAGGTAAGATGGACATCTTCACAATGTTGATTCTTCCAATCCATGAGCATGGGATATTTTTCCACTTGTTCATGTCGGCTTTGATTTCTTTGAGCAGTGTTTTGTGATTTTCATTGTAAAGGTCTTTCACGTCTCTGGTCAGGAAGATGCCAAGGTATTTCATTTTTTTTGTGGCTATTGTGAATGGAACTGTGTTTTTTATTTGGGTTTCTGTTTGTTTATTATTGGTGTAGAGAAATGCGATTGTCTTTTGTACATTTATTTTGTATCCTGAGACTTTGCCAAAGGCTTTTATCAATGTAAGGAGACCTTTGACAGATTCTCTTGGGTTTTCAAGGTACACCATCATGTCATCTGCATAGAGAGATAACTTGACTTCCTCTTTTCCTATTTGAATACCTCTGATTGCCTCCTCTTCTCTGATTGCTTTAGCCAGGACTTCCAATACTATGTTGAACAGGAGGGGAGAGAGTGGGCATCCTTGTCTAGTTCCAGTTTTCAGGGGAATTGGTTCCAATTTTTGTCCATTTAGGAGTATGCTGGCTGTGGGTTTCTCGTAGATGGCTTTTACTATTTTGAGGTAGGTTCCCCGTATGCCTAGATGTTCAAGGGTTTTTATCAAGAAGGGGTGCTGGATTTTATCAAAAGCTTTTTCTGCATCTAGTGATATGATCATGTGGTTTTTGTTTTGACATCTGTTGATGTATTTAATTACATTTATGGTTTTACGAATATTGAACCAGCCTTGCATGCCAGGAATGAAGCCTACTTGGTCATGATGGATGATTTTTGAGATGTATTGCTGAATCCGGTTTGCTAGGATCTTGTTGAGAATTTTAGCATCTATGTTCATCAAAGATATTGGCCTGTAGTTCTCTTTCTTTGTTGGATCTTTACCTGGCTTGGGTATCAATGTGATGTTGGCTTCGTAAAATGATTTGGGGAGAGTTCCATCTTTTTCAATCGCCTGGAATACCTTCAGTAGGATTGGTATCAGCTCCTCTTAAATGTCTGTAGAATTCTGCTGGAAAGCCATCTGGACCAGGGCTTTTTTTTGTAGGAAGTTTTCTTATTACGTGGTCGATTTCCTTGATTGTTATTGGTTTATTTAGGGTCTCAATTTCTTCTTGTTCCAACCTAGGTAGGTTGTGTGATGTCAGAAAGTCTTCCATTTCCTTCTGGTTTTCAAGTTTGTTTCCATACAAGTGTACGTAGTAGTCTCTAATGATCTTTTGTATTTCTTCAGGGTCAGATGTGACTTCATCTTTTGTGTTTCTGATTATGCTTATTTGGTTTTTTTCTTTTTTTCTTGGTCAGTCTAGCTAGGGGACCATCAATCTTGTTTACCCTTTCGAAGAACCAGCTTTTTGTTTCATTGATTTTTTGTATTATCTTTTTGTCTTCTATGTCCTGGATTTGGGCTTTTATTTTGGTGATCTGGATTCTTCTGCTGAAATTAGGGTTTTTGTGGTCTTGCTTTTCCAGCTTCTTTAGGTGGCTTGTTAGGTTGTCAATTTCTGTTCCTTCCATTTTCCCCATGTATGTTTGTAGGGATATAAATTCCCCTCTTATTACAGCTTTTAAGGCATCCCAGAGATTTTGGTAAGATGTTTCTTTATTTTCATTTGTTTCCAGGTATCTTTTGATCTCTATTTTGATGTCATCATTGACCCAGGTGTTATTTAGCATCATGCTGTTTAGTGTCCATGTCTTTGTGGGTTTTGGGGGGACTTTGTTGGGTGTCAATGTTTATGTTTATCCAC